>NC_090728.1:163137812-163147812 GCF_036898095.1 Palaemon carinicauda | reverse complement strand
ATATGAATATATATATATGTATATATATATATATATATATGTATGTATGTATATATAAATATATGCATATATATATACTGTATATATATATTCATATATATATATATATATATATATATATATATATATATATATATATATAAATATATATATATATATATATATATATTTATATGTATATAAATATATATGTAATATATATATGCATATATGTATGCATATATAAATATATATAGGTATATCTATATATTTATATGTATATAAATATACATATATATATATAAATATACATATATATATATATATATATATATATATATATATATATATATATTTATGTATATATATATATATATATATATATATATATATATATATATATATATATATATATATATATATATATATATATGCATAAACAACTCCGGTAAACAGATAAGTTGCTGGAATGACGTCACGCATAACATGACCTAGCTAATGGCTGGCTGACTAAATTTGGCTGTGGCGTGCCAACTTTAAGGACTTGCAGCTGGCGTATGGGGCTGCTGAGATGAGACCCCGGGCAATGGGTGGGTCTTGAATCACACACCAAACCTGACATTTTGACATATGATAAAACCTGATTGCTGGTATTATCACACGACGCCTTTAAAGTTGTTACTGTTCTACTTTAATTGTTCATCACTTCTCCTGTAGTGTTCATTTCCATTTTTGCCTTCCTCACTGTGCTATTTTCTCTGTTGGAGCCCTTGGGCTTACAGCATTCTGCTTTTCCAAGTAAGGTTATATTATAGCTATTAATTATATATATATATATATATATATATATATATATATATATATATATATATATATATATATATATATATATATATCGACAGCAACTCCATCTTTAGATAGTGCAATCAGCCAATATGGACACATCAACGAATGATATAACACTCAATTCACGTATGATAAACCTGTGTATCGCTTCTGACCAACTACCTACCCAATCACCTACGAATTTTCTTCTCTGAGAATTTGAAAGGATATACCCTCTATAATTTAATAGTTATATATATATATATATATATATATATATATATATATATATATATACACATATATATAATTTGTATGTATAGTGTATACATTTGAAAAATATATTGTATTCAGGATTTGTATATAACAAGACGTAATTGATTTCACAGATTGCACAGTGTCCACACTATTATTCCAATAATACATGAAATAGCCTTCACAGTTATCATAAACATGTGATCAGTGGAAATTTACATTTCAAAGAAATGTTTCTGCATGTGCAATCTAAAGTTTCTAGGTGATAGTCTATAGTTTTGTCATCCACACATTTCATCTAATGAGAAAGGGATATCAAGTGATTGTAGTGAAGTAGCACTGTAATCAACAACATTTCTATTCAGTTGATTTCAATATGGCACAACTGTAGTACACAATACCCAGCACCCAGAGATCCATCTGCTGGACAGTTCTTCGTCAGGCGTTGAAATGTGACGTATCTACCCCACACAGGAGGCTCACGATCGAAGATTACTACCTGGCTCTCAAACGAGGGACCAGGGAAATAACCAAAAACTTTATACTGGGGGAAATTTTGCTCAGTTAAGTTCTCCTTCCCGATGCGAATTTCGTAGTCATAGAACTCCTCAGCAAATGAGTTGGGTTGCAATACGAACAGGATTCGTCGAATAGCTCTAATATGTTTCAAGTCCAGCTTGAACCAAGGGTAGTAAAAATCACTGCTTCTATAACAGTTCCCAATGTTCCCGAATTGATAGAATCCGTCTGTTAGATGGGTGATCACTCTATCGGGTGATCTTCCGTCAGCTGGCTTTCCTTCAACAATTGCCCCAACAGCAAAGTCACGAGGTCTCCTGGTATAACAGTCGAGAGCGTCACTAAGATTAGTTTCGTTGTACCCATAGACAACATACATGTCGAAGAAAAGGCAGGTACGGTTGGAAGCTCGGTCTGGACACCAGAGATTGCACCATCCCATTTGCTGGCACTCGATAGAGCAAGCCCTGGAGAATGTCTTACTTGGGGCCACCGCATTCACGCTCGTCGAACCACTCTGAACTGCATCGTTGACGAGTCGAGAGTGAGAAATCGTCACTGATCGCCACACGGTCAAGTCCATGCAGAATGTTATGCCAGTCATAAAATAACTAAGAGTAACAGCTCCTAAAATGGTTTCTATGATGTGCATTGTCGTATAAAGTAACACTTCTGTGGATCCTGTCTTCGTGTCTTGGTCTTCAGGAATCGTAATGCACTACGTTATGGCCAGCCTCTACCAGATGTTGAGCCAGACTACGGTATAAATATCAAGAAAGGATGGGCCAAGTAACAGGGATTGCATGCGGCACTTCAATAAACCTCTGCAGCTATCAGAAAATTATCTTTTTTTTTCATGTCCGATCGAGAAATATATGCTGTATATAAAACATTGGAGACAAGGAAATAAAAACTAGAAGGTAATAAACTAGTCGTTTTTTTAAATGGTTCCCTGCTAAAGTTAATATTTATTTAAGACATTACTTTTAAAATTTTCTGCACATGAAAAAAAAAAAATAGTGAAAAAGAATACCTGACCAACTTCCTAAACCTGAAATTAATGATTCTTCAATACTCCACATGAAGGAAAAGATACTTTTTTATAGTGAAAATGGCAGGTGATGTAGCACAACTGCGCAAATATTCTGTATGCACACACAGATATATATATATATATATATATATATATATATATATATATATATATATATATATATATATATATATATATATATATATATATATATTATGTGTATATATATACATATATATATATATATATATATATATATATATATATATATATATATATATATATATATATATATATATATAACACAGCTTATCACTTCAAACATCCAACTATGGAAGTGTTCTTTCATTGACATTAATTAACTAAGTCAGAATTGTCCAAATTATGAGATAGTGGGAATGATGGGAGAATATGATTGATGGTCTAGGTATTTTCTCCACATTCGCAGGATTGGTCAGTTTTATGGCCCCATTTGACTAGAATGTCACCTATTCTGGCCACTCCAGCTCTAGCTCTGTTGAGGGCACTCCAATCTTGTCTGAGAAGTAATACCCCTTCAGCAATTTCTTCAGTGGGATGATTCTCCAGTTAAACATCCAGATATAGGAAGATTTTTTTTCTTATTTTTATACATAAGATTATTTGCTAGCAATAGTAATAATAATAATAATAATAATAATAATAATAATAATAATAATAATAATAATAATAATAATAATAATATATGTTATTAGCTTCTTTGCATTTTCTTGAAGCATTGCGACTTACGCAATTACTACGGTTTCAAGACTTTGAACGTTAAGGAAACTTCCTTGTGCAATACCTATAATATTAACACATTAAAATAACAACAGCATGAGAAGTGTCAAAAATAATAGCCTAAGATGACTCACTGATGGCTATTTCATTACCTTTTGGCGACTCGCGGAACTCTAACATGTAGCAAGGTACCAGCGATAGGCTAGCTGATGTTAGATGTGTAAATGAAAAACGTGAGATTTTTATATAATCACAATAGGTTTTTGTTTCGCCAGCAGCAAGCCGTTTCTGCTCAAAATGGAAAACACAAGAGCATGTTGCTCGAGATATTGGCTTCCCAACTCCATGGGGAGGCAACCAGCACAAACCGCGAGCATGACTTCGGATGTAAACAAACAAGATGGCTGCTGCCGATAGGAGGTGGCATGTGCTCTTGCTTGGCAATCTTAAGTCTAACAAGTCTCAAGAGATAATAAAAATTTGCGTTGTTCATTCTGTGGTAATTGTATAATTCTTCAATTCACGTAATATTCTGAGAATAGATATTTCTGCAACAGAAAATTTCATGGCGCCATGAAGATGTCAGCTGATCGGTTTTGTACACAATTTTTTCTACTCGCTCCTCGAACCGTGAGATCGTAGTGTAAAGGTGGGTACACACACGCGAACCGAACCTTGTATGCGTAACTGTGTTACGCATATACGGTTACAAGGTGTCAAAATGTTGAGGACGAACCGTAACCGCGTTAAGCACGTAACTTCATTGAAATCCACTGCGATCATCAGTCTGTCCGGGTTGTTTACCGACGATGGCCACCATGCAAGTAGCAGCTGCCGCGTATATTTATATTTATATATTTATAACTATCCATGCATCATTGCGACGTATTTTGTTAAAATGGTTCGGGTGTTTTGCATACCACAGTAAAGTCTTTTCTTCGTAATAACTAATAAACTGAAGGACCTCTTCCTCACTCCAATCAGCCATGGTACACATATACGTACTGACTGACCAAAACAAGGGACTCTTCTATGGACGGCCTTATTCATAGTCGGTGTCAAGTTCAGCCACCTCTGTTGATACGCGTGCAATACAGGTCCCGTCCACACGTTGCGTAACGTGCAAAGAGACCTCCCTTTGATTCGGGGCCCAAAAACCGACAATTGCCGGGACGGAGGGCGAACCGAGCCTCGAACCTCGCGGGTTCGGGGTTCGGGTTTGAGGAACCGTCCACACTTGCGTTTTTGTTACAAGAATTGGTTACAATACAAGGTTCGGTTCGCATTTGTGTACCCGCCTTAACGCTACAAAATTTTCGTTCGCTTGCATCGGCTTGAGGTTGGCGAAAACCTTGAGCAAGAAATGACTAAGAGGATTAGAGCCTTAGGAAACAAAAATTAGCATTTTCATTCATTTTATTCGTAAGGAAAAAAACCGAAAAAATTCATTATTCAGTCACTTACACATGAAGTTTAGCGCTCTCATTCCTATTATTCGTAAAAAAAGAAAACAATCCTTTACTCAGTCATTTACATGTGAAATTTAGCACTCTCATTCATATCATTCAAAATAAAAGAAAAAAAATCCATTATTCAGTCACTTGCAAGTGAAGTTTGACGATCTCATTCATATTATACGTAAGAAAAGAAAAAATTCAATATTCAGTCACTTACATGTAAAGTTTGACGCTCTCCTTCATATTATTCGTAAAAAAAGAAAATAATCCTTTACTCAGTCACTTACATGTGAAATTTGGCGCTCTCACTCGTATCATTCACAAGAAAAGAAAAAATCCATTATTCAGTCACTTGCATGTGAAGTTTGACGCTCTCATTCATATTATTCACAAGAAAAGAAAATAATCCTTTACTCAGTCAATTACATGTGAAATTTAGCGCTCTCATTCATATCATCGGCAAAAAAAGTAAAAATCCATTATTCAGTCACTTACATGTGAAGTTTGACACTCTCATTCATATTATTCGTAAGAAAAGAAATCCATCCTTTACTCAGTCACTTGCATGTGAAGTTTGGTGCTCTCATTCATATCATTCACAAGAAAAGAAAGAAAACAATCCTTTACTCAGTCACTTACATATGAAGTTTGGCGCTCTTATTCACATCATTCACAAGAAAAGAAAATATCCATTATTCAGTCACTTGCATGTAAAGTTTGGTGCTGTCATTCATATCATTTGTAAGAAAAGAAAACAATCCTTTACTCAGTCACTTACATGTGAAGTTTGGCGCTCTCATTCACATCATTCACAAGAAAAGAAAAAATCCATTATTCAGTTACTTGCAAGTCAAGTTAAAATATTAAGCATAAGCTGTTCACGTATTTATGAAAAGTATGAACGTGTTCTTTTATATGTAATAATCTGAAGATTTGCCTTATCGAATACAAACGCATATTTAATTGTCTGCTTGCAGATGTTAATACACAATAGATATGTCTGGGCCCATTAGTTTGATGTGAAATTTATCTATTATTTGGAATTTTTGATACCTTCAAAATGGTCTGGGTTTCATTCTCACTTAAACTGAACTTCAAAAGTAGTGTGTAGGCTACCTCTGACACACTATCTTATTCTCTTTCTCTTGATTTTTTTTTTTAGTTTTTACAGTTTATATATGAAGAATTTATTTTAATATGATTAATGCTATTGAAATATCTTATTTCAGTTGCGAATTACTTTGCATGTAGTTTATTCATTTCCTTTCTTCACTAGGCTATTTTTCCCTGTAGGGGCCCTTGAGCTTATGGCATCCTTTTTTTACAACTAGGGTTGTAGATTAGCTAATAATAATAATAATAATAATAATAATAATAATAATAATAATAATAATAATAATAATAATAATAATAATAATACTTGATGGACAGTCTACTCAAAAGACAATTTTATTTTTTCCTTTTAGGAAACAATTTATTGGTTTTTATCAATGAATATCATTCTTTTCTTCCTTTAAAACTTTCAAAAAGCTATTCACATATCATCTACAAAACTTACCATTTTCTTCTAGGAAAAAATAACCTAATATAGACCTACTCCACCAACTTACGGACAAAAACAGAAGAAAAAAATTAAGGAAAAGAATAAACTCTTCACTAAGCGTTTATAAAATGGTAAGCGTTGGTAACTAGAACTACGGCTACTTTGAGAAACACTACTACGGTCTCGTTAATATATTCTGAATGGCTGAACCTTTTCCGTAGCATATCAGACGACGCTCCAAAACACTTCGCATCCGAAGTCCCTGAAGGAATTGGTGACACACACTCTAGTTACTCATAATAAAGACAAGAGGAGGAAAAATATAATAAGCATTAAAATAGACTATGCGATAAGTATGCTTCGATGTTAAACTTGGCCTCATACGGCTTAGATCGATTTCATCTTTCATTGACACGATCGCAGTGTAATCGAACAATGCCAAGACGTATGTTAACACCTGACTGTAGGTTTGCGTGGTCGTTCATTTCCACGTATGGATATTACTAAACGTCGGTATATTCTTATTTTTAAATCAATAAACTGTATAATAAATCAAAATTTTATTCGATTAAAGTAACATTTCAGATCAAATGAAGCAATTCAGTTTTACGGTTGACCTATATTAGATGAGATTCGAAAGAGATTGTGGATTTATTTTTGCTTTATTTTTATTTTTTGTTTTTTGCCAAATCCTGTGTGTGAGAGAGAGAGAGAGAGAGAGAGAGAGAGAGAGAGAGAGAGAGAGAGAGAGAGAGAGAGAGAGAGATTGTGTTAGCGAGCGAAAGTAGTTAGGTTAGCGATCGTTTGTGGTGAGAAAGACTGTTGGTATAAATGAGATTGTTTGTTTATGTTTTAGTTAGGTTACGACAGTGGCGAATGTTTCGGAGCGAATGCTTTTTCTATTTGACTGCAGCTTAAGGCAGTTGTGTGAACGCTGGAAATACATATATTAATTACGTTTATGTTTGGAGTTGAAGGGAATTTTTAGCTTTAAGTTTTGTTTTTCACGTGGTTATTTAAATGTGTTTTCTATATATAGTAAGTTAAGATTGTAGTGCTAAGTGTGATTTTTTTGGTTATAGAATATGGTTGGTGATTTTTTAGTATTAAGTGATTGTTTTGGTATTCATAAATATAGTTTTAAGGTTATGGTTTGTGTTTATGTCCTTTTTGTCTAAGAGTCTGGTTAATGATAAAGTAAGGGGAAAGTTTGTGCAGAGAAGACATTTGTCTGTTTAGTGTGATTCAAGGGTGTGGGGGTTGTTCTTGCAACATCCCGCCACATTATTTTGGCGCCCGAACAGGGACAGTCGAGGTGGGATTGAACCAGACTCTTTCACAAAGGTTATATTTAGGATTTAGATTTAAGGTTAACGACAATGGAAGGTAAATTAAAGGCTTTGGAGGAGGAATTGCGGCATTATAAAGAACGGGAGCAGATGTTGATAGTTGAGAAAGAGAGGTTGCTAGTATGAGAGGTTGAACTGGGAGAATGAGGCGATGCAGAAGGAGCTTAGGGAGTTGAAGGGAACTGTAGAGAAAGTGGAAGAATGTTTTGAGATGAGGATGAAAGAGAATGAAGAACGAACGGAGAAACGATTGGAAGCTATGATGGGGCAAGTCATGGGGATGATGAAAACTTTAATGGGTGAAGGTGCAGTCGGAGGAGTGTCCTCAGCTTCGGGTAATGGGTTGGTAGTAGAAGAGAAGGTTAAGGTAGGTGATAATGGGAAAGGAAGTGATAGTGATAGTAGTAATAGTGATGGTGATATTGAAGATAAGGGAATTAGGCATAGTAAGGATGAACAGAAAGGTGAGAGGAAAGATGAAAGGAAAGGTAAAAGTGATGTGAAGAAAGAGAAGAAAAAGTATCAGGCTGATAGCAAGGACGATTGTGAATGGGTGAAAGTGGTAAGTAAGAAAAAGGGTAAGAAGGGAATGGTTAAGGATAGGAATTTAAGTGTGGAAGTGGATTCATTATATTCAAATGAGGAAGAAGGTAACAAGGGAGTAGACAGAGATGATAGCAGTGAGAATGAACGTGATGTGTGTAAGACTGTGTTTATGAGAGAGGTACCTCGGTGTGAAAGGTTCAATGAGCATAGCAGTAGGGATGTATATGATTTTTTCAAGGAATATGAGAGGTATTGTCAGGATAAGTATGGTGATAGTAAAAGAGTTTGGGCTAGGGAGTTAGGAGAATATTTGACTGGGTATTTGTTGACGATGTATGGAGTGATAATGAGTGTAGGGGACGTTGATTATGAAAGTGTGAAAAAGAGAATAATTGAGCAGGTAAAACTTATGAAAGGGAGTGTTAAGTATAAGCGTAAGAATGATTTTGATGAAGCACGGATGAATGCAGGAGAAGCGATATCAATGTACGTATGTAGGTTGGAAACGTTAGCTAGGAAGAAGTATGGGGATGAAGGCATAAATGAGAATAAGGAGTTAATGAAGAAGTTTTTGGCTACTGTACCCGAGAATGTTGCCGAGTTTGTTCATTTGAAACGGAAGGAGAAAATGAGGTGGACGAAAGAGAGATTGACATGGGATGATATACTAGAGATAGTTGAGGATTATGAGTTAGATAGGTGCATGAAAGAAAGTAAATCTGTGAGTGTAAGAACTGGAATGGATGAAAGTGTAATAGAATTTGGTAGTTATAAGGATGCAATTTTGAGAGGACCAATGAGGGTAGCTGATAATGTAGTAGATAGGAGTGTTAGGGCGAGTAATGTGGGAATACCTGTAAGGACAAATGAAGGATTTAGGCAGGGTAATTGGCGCAATAGGGATAGGAGTGTGAGTGCAAATCGAGGTATGTCAGATAGCCGTGTCCGTGATGAAAAGTGTTATAGATGTGGGAAAGTAGGACATAAGAAGAATGAATGTAGATGGGCTCTAGGTGCTTGTTTTGGATGTGGTGAGGTAGGGCATAGAATTAGCGAGTGCAAGAAAGAGAAAGGGGTAAAATGTTATCGGTGTGGTATGACTGGGCACATAGCGAGTGGATGTTGTAGTAATCATATGAATGTAATTTGTGGTAATTGTGGTAAGGATGGTCATTATGCTAGAATGTGCAAGGAGCCGCGGGGTAAGTGTACTGCATGTGGTGTAGATGGGCATGTAGCTAGGGTATGTAGGAAGAAGGGAGTAAATCAGCCAGGATGTTCGGGAAACTAGAGTGTAAGAGGGTTCAGCTGGGTGAGTCCTCCTGTGTGTGTGTGGAAGGAATAGGATTAATGTTTGTGAGAATGGGATGAGTAATCGGTTGGAAATGAGCAAGTATGAATCTAGTATGCATGAGAAATTGGGGCTGGAAAATAAACAATTAGTGTTAGTTGAACATAGGAAAAAGAGGCGTTTGAAAGTTTTAAATGAGGAGAAAGTGCAAGGGAAATTTATAGGAATAGGTAAGAATACGAATAAGTATGACAAGGGTGTAAATGTACAAGTGAGTGTGGAGGATAAATGTATTAATACAGATGAAACGTGGCTGAGTATGAATGATACTTATAGTGTGTGTGGCTTTTCGTTAGATGATGTAAAAGAAAAAATTAATAACGCAAGAATGAGAGACAGGAGAATGATAAGTAGCATGAATGAATCTTTTTCTAAGGTTGAGAA
>NC_090728.1:163127812-163135312 GCF_036898095.1 Palaemon carinicauda | reverse complement strand
CTTATTTTGTGTTTAAGGATAAACATTCCTTAAAATGATTGCCTGGTCGAATTAATTTAATTTTTACATTACAGTGGTACCTCTACATACGAATTTAATCCATTCCAGAACCAACTTCGGATGTAGAAACGAATTTTCCCATAAGAATACATTGAAATAGGATTAATCCGTGGTTGAGCCCGAAAACCTATGATAACTTCTTAATAAACTACTACACATAATTTCCCATGAGAATAATGCACACTAAATTAGATAATAGACATGTAAATAAGAAGAATTAGCAAAAAATGATAAATAAGAAACTGGTTTTTAGCGTCACTTTACCTTAGAAACTCCAGCGCAGGTGTTGTTGGTCTTGCTACGCAGAGAGGAGACGGACGGGCGGCGAGGAGGTAGAGAGGTTAACTACGATAAACATATACTACCGTAACTTATTCTAACTTACACTAAGTGAACTTTAACATAACTTAGCTTATTTTTTTTTTATTTTTATATTTTATATTTTTTTTACACTTTCTTTTTTTCTTTTTGATGATTAATTTTAATCACTTTCACTCTCTACACTTAAAATTGACTGAATTTCTTTCGCTTCACTCTTTGCCGTTTTCTTTGTTTCACTTTCTTCCGCTTCACTCTTTGCCGTTTTCTTCGAATCACTTACATCCTCTTCATCACGAGTTCGCTTCGTAGTTTTCTTAAAGAAATTATCGATAGATAGTTGCTTGGTACGGCTTTTCAGAATGTTTCGAAAGTGAGTTAGGCAAACATCATCGAACTGCGAAACTACACGACAAACCTGCAATTTTTTTGGGTGGTATTTGTCGATTAAGTCGACCACGTCTTGATATTTTCCTAACACCTCTTTTATATGCGCCGAACCTAACACGTGTTCTACCTCCTCGCTCCCTTCCTCGTCATCACTCATGTGCTCAGACATAGCATGGAGTTCCTTGAGCTCATCTGTGGTAAGTTCGTCGTGATGTTCGGCGACGAGTTCCGTAACGTCATCTGCGTCGACCTCCAGACCCATGGACTTGCCAAGGGAGACGATTTCCTGTACGGCTTCCGCTGCACCCACCACGGGATCAGGTTCGGGGTCAAAACCTTCGAAATCTCGGGAAGAAACTGCATCAGGCCACAGCTTCTTCCAGGCAGAATTGAGGGTCCGTCAAGTTAATCCCACCCAAGCCTGATCTATGATCTTCAAGCAGTGCACGATGTTGAAGTGGCTCCTCCAAAATTCACGCAAAGTTAAGTTGGTGCTTTGCGTGACATTAAAGCATTGCTTAAATAAGTGCTTGGTGTACAGCTTCTTAAAATTAGATATGACTTGCTGGTCCATGGGTTGGAGGATAGAGGTGGTATTCGGTGGAAGATACAGCACCTTTATGAACTTGAATTCATCGAAGATATCATCTTCAAGTCCGGGGGGGGGGGGATTGAGCGGGTGGATTGTCAAGGCATAGCAGGCACTTTAAAGGCAATTTCTGTTCATGAAGATACTTCTTCACAGAAGGGCCGAAAACTTGGTTAACCAATTGCACAAAGAACTGCCTAGTGACCCAGGCCTTCAAGTTGGATCGCCAGAAAACATGAAGCTGGTCCTTATTGACATTGTGTGCCTTAAAGGCCCTAGGGTTCTCGGAATGGTAAACCAGTAAGGGCTTGACTTTAAAGTCCCCGCTAGCGTTAGCACATAGGGCAAGAGTCAACCGATCCTTCATTGGCTTATGCCCAGGCAATTTCCTCTCTTCGGCGGTGATGTAGGTTCGACTGGGCATCTTCTTCCAAAACAGCCCGGTTTCATCACAATTAAACACTTGCTGCTCTACGTAGCCTTCTTCCAGCACGATCCTTTCGAAGTTCTTGACAAAGTCAGCTGCAGCCTTTGTGTCCGCACTAGCAGCCTCTCCGTGGCGAACAACTGAATGAATCCCGGACCGTTTCTTAAATTTCTCAAACCAGCCACGAGATGCCTTGAAATCATCTGAGGAAGGCTCGGTTGAACTCTCCCCAGCATCACCCCCAGAGCTCTCCTCCTTCAAGTTCGTAAAGATGGCGTGCACCTTCTCGCAGATGACGGTCTCGGTGATGGTGTCGCCAACGATCTCTCTGTCCTTGATCCACACTAGCAGAAGTCGTTCCATCTCTTCTATGATAGGGCTACGGCGTTTTGAAATTATGGTGATCCCCTTAGAAGGTTTCACTGCTTTAATAGCTTCCTTCTGTTTAAGGATTGTCGAGATCGTCGACATATTACGGCCATACTGTTTAGCAAGTTCACTCACGCGGACGCCACGCTCATGTTTTTCAATAATTTCCTGCTTTACGTCTAAAGAAAGCATTTCCTTCTTCCTTTTCTCACCACTACCACTTGCAAATCTAAGCCTTTTAGGACCCATACTTTACGTAAATTACCGTTAAAGGATGCACGTAAAAAATCACGATTAAAACACAGTTAATAGCAGAACGCACAGGGCACAACCGCAAGAAGCCGACGAGAACAGAGGACTGACCCGAACCGCGCTAATTGAGGGTCCCTCTGAGGTCGAAGTGCTGCCTTCTATCGGCGGAAATAAAAAATACTTCAGGCGCTATGAGCTCCGACTACGCGTACGAGTATTGTTTACTTCGGGTGTCGAAAAAAACATTCGGGTGTAGAGTAGGAACGTGTTCGAATTGTACTTCGCATGTCGAAAAATTCGGATACAACCGGTACGACGAAAATTGCTTACTTCGTGTGTCGAAATAAAATTCGGGTGTAGAGTCGAAAATTTGCTTGAATTTTACTTCGGATGTTGAAAAATTCGGATGTAGATACGTTCGTGTGTAGAGGTTCCACTGTATTATTCATTATATCCGACAAGGAAGTTATATTTTCGAGTCGGTTTATTTATTTAGTTGTCTGTGGACAGGATTAAGCAAAAATACTCGACGCATTTTGACGAAATTCTCACCACATTAAATTTTGGAGATGATCCGGATCCGCATTTGCATTTCCGACATTTTAAGATAAAACAAATTTGGCGGATTTTTACGAAATTTTCACCACAAACAGATCTTAGCCATGAACATTTCTATCAACTTTTGGAGATGATCCGGTACCCGATCCGGATTTTGTTTCCACTTGCATTTTTTTTTAAATTTTAATGATTATTTTCACCAATTTCTAACAATGGATTCATATTATTCATCGGAAGAAACCATGAAATTTGAAGGTGATACGGAGCAAGATCACGATTCTGTATCAACATTGCACTTTTCACAATCTACTGTACAGTTAGCATACGAAAAGTGGATCTACTGTACAGTTAGCATACGAAAAGGGGGAGGCAATGTTCGTAGACTTTAGTTAAATGTTGGCAATATTCATTGGCCGAGGTCTGAAATCTCTGATTGTTATTGTTCTTAAATTTGTTTCTATTCTTATTCTAAAATTATTTGTGAGAATAAAAAACAAATATCACAGATAATATAGGCACTGTTAAACATTTCAAAAATAAGATTAGCATGCCTTGTATTGAACTGGTTTTCATCCATTAGATAGACGTGTTCGACATTGATATTTGTTTAGAGAGTGGTTTGTTTTAATCAAGGTTCGGTTCTTGTTCTGCTTTGTTAGAGCAATTTTTGCATTTCTAACACAAACTTCAAAAATATATAAATTTGAGATTGCGAGTAATAAAAAGACTAGCCTACCTGTTTCGATAAGCTCCAAGTTTTTAGCAGTAATTAAATTGATTATTTTAATCTATACCGATAATTAAGCTTTGAATTCTGCATACGTATCATTAAGACCCTCTTGTAAGCGTGGTTCAAATTTAATGCCGGCATTTTATATTCCCAAACCCAAATCAAAAGACATAACATTAGTCAGGTACGCTGGTTGCAATCTAAAATATTTCCATCATCTTCCAATTACAAAGTTTGAAAAGCACATAAAATCCCTATTGAAAACTACTGCAATTATTTGCGGTTGAATAATTGTAACATCTTTGCCTTACATACGTTTCCGTGCTCTTTTAAATTTTGAATATACAATAGGTCCTGCAAAAAGACAAGGGTCCTATTTGTAGAAGAACCCTGCTCTCTATAGGACCTACAAAATCAGTTTACCGTTTACATTCATAGGTATTTTGCATATCACTTATAAATCTAGCATTAAATCAACTGTCAGGCCATCTTCTCCTGCTGCTTTGCCTCTTTTATTTCCTTCTTTTTAATGCTTTCTTTACTTCTCCTGCTGCTTTGCCTCTTTTATTTCCTTCTTTTTAATGCTTTCTTTACTTCTCCTGCTGCTTTGCCTCTTTTATTTCCTTCTTTTTAATGCGTTCTTTACTTCTCTTGCTGCTTTGCCTCTTTTATTTCCTTCTTTTTAATGCTTTCTTTACTTCTGCTGCTTTGCCTCTTTTATTTCCTTCTTTTTAATGCTTTCTTTACTTCTCTTGCTGCTTTGCCTCTTTTATTTCCTTCTTTTTAATGCTTTCTTTACTTCTCCTGCTGCTTTGCCTCTTTTATTTCCTTCTTTTTAATGCTTTCTTTACTTCTCCTGCTGCTTTGCCTCTTTTATTTCATTCTTTTTAATGCTTTGTTTACTTCTCCTGCTGTTACGTTTGGTACCGACTCAGGGGTTTCATTATTTCTATTGACAAAGTTATTTCCCATTTTACTATTGTATAACATTGCATATAAATCCTCTGCTATTTCACCACTCAATCTTAGTGGCGGCTCGTGGTTAAAATTAGTGGGCGTGCTATTCCATGCAGAAAATTGTAGCTTTTGTTAGGGTTGCGGTGGGCTGGTGGTAACGTCCTTGCCTGGTGACTGCGAGACTGGGGGTTCGAGTCCCGCTCAAACTCGTTAGTTCCTTTGGTCGCTGCAATCTCACCATCCTTGTGAGCTAAGGTTGGGGGGTTAGGGGGAGCTAATAGGTCTATCTGCAGTCTCATCAGCAGCCATTGCCTGGCCTCCTTGGTCCTAGCTTGGGTGGAGAGGGGGCTTGGGCGCTGATCATACGTCACTGTCCCTTGCCTCTGCTACTCATGAGTGGCCTTCAAAGCCTTTAAAAGGAAACAAACAAGTATAAGAATATTTATTCAGAAACTTGATAGAATCATGAAAGAAGAAAATAAATTTTTATTTATGTACCATAACCTAAATTGTTACTGTTTAAGGTTATTCCATTCATTTCAAAATTGAATCCATTCTTCTTGTTCTAATTTGTACGATAGGATCAATATCTATAGTATACCTATAGAATTTCCCAGTTAACTTCCCACACATCTGCTTCATAACAAACACTTCACCATTATTCATGATGATAATGATTTAAATATCTAGCAGATTAATCACGTACAAAAGGCGTCGAACAAAATAAGTTTCCAAGAAAATACAAGCATTTGTAGTAATACGTTTAGCGTCAAAAGCCTTTCAAACTAGAATGCTATATTGCTCCTTACGACTCTCAAAGATCTACTAGAGTGATTATTGATAGAACTAATTGTTGTAAAAAGAGGCAAGCATTTTCGCCGCAATTTGAGGAATAGTTTTCTCCCTTATTACCCATGTAAATCATACCTGGCAAAAACACGGACAGCGAAGTTATTTAGAAGACAAAAAGTGAAGACGAAGGCATTTGACTCCAAGCATTCGAAATAGATTTTCTCAGGACTTCTAACTTGTAGCCTGTATAGCAAGATTTATGACTGCTTTTTCTTGCAATGCAAATGTTTTTCACGACCCTTTTGATAGGAAAAGGAACTGAGTGATCAAAGAACATTTTATACGAAAATACTAGTTACAATAGGGTGGTCCTTTGTCATTGTCAGAGCTTTTACTGATGAAATTGTGGGTAGAAGGATCAAGAAGGTTATATAAGGATAGTCTACTGATTTGATTTTAGGTAGTATATCTTGAGAGAGAGAGAGAGAGAGAGAGAGAGAGAGAGAGAGAGAGAGAGAGAGAGAGAGAGAGAGAGAGATTATTCTAGTAGGTTGTAGATATACATTAACTTACGTAAGCTATTATATTTTTCTTTATAATACCTTCGGTTCTAGAATGTTATTTAAAACAAAAATTCTTACTTTATATGAAACATTTGTATTGCTCAGTTTTGTACCTTGCAAAAAAAAAAAAAAAAAAATCTGTCCATACCCGAAGACTCACTACCCAATTAACTTGTTCATATCTTGCTATCCTTTGAAGCTGCATGCGACTGTTTTTGCGGTGGAACAAAAAAATAAATGACGGTAAAATGATTTACACAATAGTCAAGCAATGGCGTCTCCAGGTGGCAAAGTCATACAGCATACACGTGTGGAAGTGTTGTGGGCTGATCAGTTCAGACTTCTGGAGTCCCGTTTTCATTTGCAACATTTTTTTTCTTTCAACTGTCCACTAGTAATTGTGTAAGGCTAATCTATATATATATATATATATATATATATATATATATATATATATACATATATACATATATATACATATATATATATATATATATATATATATATATATATATATATATATACACACACACATATATTTGTTGAGTCTGTTGATGTCCCTAATGGACGAAAGTACTAACTCCAATCAAGTCTTCATTTTTCCTTCCGTGGCTAATACATATATCTATCTATCTATCTATCTATCTATCTATCTATATATATATACATATATATATACATTATATATTACATATATATTCATACATACATACATATATATATATATATATATATATATATATATATATATATATATATATATATATATATAAGTGTGCTACTTTTATAAGCACACATTGAGTATGTGTTGTTTAAGATGTTAAGGCTGGATAACGAAGTACATCTTATTAGCTTTAAAAGTATTTATTCTCTAAAAACAACAGAGTTAAACATCTCCATCATAGGAGGGAGCTGGTTTGGTCGGATGACCAATTCTGGTGAAGTATAGATATGAACTGATTAAATTATCGATATCACAGATATCGTATGCTTAGTTGATGTAGCATTTTAAACACAATCTCGGAAGACACCTGCATCCGGTGACGTCACAAACTTTCACACACTGATGCATTGGTGTTGACGTTTAAGAAAAATGTTACATTGCCAAGGCTGCATTGAGCACCCTGTTTATGATTTTACATGACTACAGCAAATCTCACGGCTAGCATCTTCATCCAAAATGACATATTACGTCATGTGTTTTAAACATGTAATAACAATTATTTCATTTATTACATATATACATACAGTATTTATATATATATATATATATATATATATATATATATATATATATATATATATATATATATATATATGCGTATATATATATATATATATATATATATATATATATATATATATATATATATATATATATATATAATTATTAATTAATTATTATTATTATTATTATTATTATAATAATAATAATAATAATAATAATAATAATAATAATAATAATAATAATAATAATAATTGCTAAGCAACCACT
>NC_090728.1:163107812-163122812 GCF_036898095.1 Palaemon carinicauda | reverse complement strand
TCATCCACACATTTCATCTAATGAGAAAGGGATATCAAGTGGTTGTAGTGAAGTAGCACTGTAATCAACAAAATTTCTCTTCAGTTGATTTCAATATGGCACAACTGTAGCATGCAATACCCAGCACCCAGAGATCCATCTGCTGGACAGTTCTTCGTCAGGCGTTGAAATGTGACGTATCTACCCCACACAGGAGGCTCACGATCGAAGATTACTACCTGGCTCTCAAATGAGGGACCAGGGAAATAACCAAAAACTTTATACTGGGGAAAATTTTGCTCAGTTAAGTTCTCCTTCCCGATGCGAATTTCACAGTCATATACGTCACTAGCAAATGAGTTGGGTTGCAATACGAACAGGATTCGTCGAATAGCTCTAGTATGTTTCAAGTCCAGCTTGAACCAAGGGTAGTAATAGTCACTGCTTCTGTAACAGTCCTCAATGTTCCCGAATTGATAGAATCCGTCTGTTATATGGGTGATCACTCTCTTGGGTACTCTTTCGTCAGCTGGTTTTCCTTCAACAGTTGCCCCAACAGCAAAGTCACGAGGTCTCCTGGTATAACAGTCGAGAGCGTCGCTAAGATTAGTTTCGTTGTACCCATAGACAACATACATGTCGAAGAAAAGGCAGGTACGGTTGGAAGCTCGGTCTGGACACCAGAGATTACACCATCCCATTTGCTGGCACTCGATAGAGCAAGTCGTGGAGAATGTCCTACTTGGAGCCACCGCATTCACGCTCGTCGAACCACTCTGAACTGCACAGGTGACGAGTCGAGAGTGAGAAATCGTCACTGATCGCCACACGGTCAAGTCCATGCAGAATGTTATGCCAGTCATAAAATAACAAAGAGTAACAGCTGCTAAAATGGTTTCTATGATGTGCATTGTGGTGAAAAGGAACACTTCTGTGGATCCTGTCTTCGTGTTTTGGTCTTCAGGAATCGTAATGCACTACGTTATGACCAGCCTCTACCACATGTAGAGACAGACTACAGTATTAATATGAAGAAAAGATGGGCCAAGTAATAGGGATTGCATGCGGCACTTCAATAAATCTCTGTAATTCTCAGCAAATTATCTTTATTTTCATGCCCGATCGAGAAATATATACGGTATATATAAAAATTGTAGACAAGGAAATAAAATTTAGAAGATAATAAACTATTCGTTTTTTTTAAATGGTTCCCTGCTAAAGTTGATATTTTTGTTTAAGACATTACCTTTAAAATTTTCTGCACATGAAAAAAATTGAGTGAAAAAGCATACCTGACCAAATTCCTAAACCTGAAATTAATGACTCTTCAATATTCCGCAAGAAGCAAAAGATATTTTTTTTACAGTGAGAATGGCACGTGATGTAGCACAACTGCACAAATATTCTCTATGCACACACACAGAAATATATATATATATATAAATATAAATATATATATATATATATATATATATATATATATATATATATATATATATATATATATATATATATATATATATGTGTGTGTGTGTGTGTGTGTGTGTGTATACACACACACATATATATATAAAACAGCTTATCACTTCAAACAGCCAACTATGGAAGTGTTCTTTCATTGACATTAACTAAGTCAGAATTGTTCAAATTATGAGATAGTGGGCATGATCGGAGAATATGATTGATGGTCTAGGTATTTTCTCCCATTCGCAGGACTGGTCAGTTTTATGGCCCCATTTGACTAGAATGTCACCTGTTCTGGCCACTCCAGCTCTAGCTCTGTTGAGGGCACTCCAATCTTGTCTGAGAAGTAATACCCCATCAGCAATTTCTTCATTGGGATGATTCTCCAGTTAAACATCCAGATATAGGAAGATTTTTTTTTCTTATTTTTATACATAAGATTATTTGCTAGCAATAATAATAATAATAATAATAATAATAACAATAATATATGTTATTAGCTTCTTTGCATTTTCTTGAAGCATTGCGACTTACGCAATTACTACGGTTTCAAGACTTTGAACGTTAAGGAAACTTCCTTGTGCAATACCTATAATATTAACACATTAAAATAACAACAGCATGAGAAGTGTCAAAAATAATAGCCTAAGATGACTCACTGATGGCTATTTCATTACCTTTTGGCGACTCGCAAAACTCTAACATGTAGCAAGGTACCAGCGATAGGCTAGCTGATGTTAGATGTGTAAATGAAAAACGTGAGATTTTTATATAATCACAATAGGATTTGTTTCGCCAGCAGCAAGCCGTTTCTGCTCAAAATGGAAAACACAAGAGCATGTTGCACGAGATATTGGCTTCCCAACTCCATGGGGAGGCAACCAGCACAAACCGCGAGCATGACTTCGGATGTAAACAAACAAGATGGCTGCTGCAGATAGGAGGTGGCATGTGCTCTTGCTTGGCAATCTTAAGTCTAACAAGTCTCAAGAGATAATAAAAATTTGCGTTGTTCATTCTGTGGAAATTGTATAATTCTTCAATTCACATAATATTCTGAGAATAGATATTTCTGCAACAGAAAATTTCATGGCGCCATGAAGATGTCAGCTGATCGGTTTTGTACACAATTTTTTCTACTTGCTCCTCGGACCGTGAGATCGTAGTGTAACGATACAACATTTTCGTTCGCTTGCATCGGCTTGAGGTTGGCGAAAACATTGAGCAAGAAATGACTAAGAGGATTAGAGCCTTAGGAAACAAAAATTAGCATTTTCATTCATTTTATTCGTAAGGAAAAAACCCCAAAAAAATCCATTATTCAGTCACTTACAAGTGAAGTTTGGCGCTCTTATTCCTATTATTCGTAAAAAAAGAAAACAATCCTTTACTCAGTCACTTACATGTGAAGTTTGGCACTCTCATTCATATCATTCACAAGAAAAGAAAATATCACTTATTCAGTCACTTGCATCTGAAGTTTGACGCTCTCATTCATATTATTCGTAAGTAAAGACAACAATCCATTACTCAGTCACTTACATGTTAAGTTTGGCGCTCTCACTCGTATCATTCACAAGAAAAGAAAAAATCCATTATTCAGTCACTTGCATGTGAAGTTTGACGCTCTCATTCATATTATTCACAAGAAAAGAAAAAATCCATTATTCAGTCACTTACATGTGAAGTTTGGCGCTCTCATTCACATTATTCACAAGAAAAGAAAAAATCCATTATTCAGTCACTTACATGTGAAGTTTGGCGCTCTCATTCACATTATTCACAAGAAATAAAAATACATTATTCAGTCACTTACATGTGAAGTTTGGCGCTCTCATTCACATTATTCACAAGAAAAGAAAAAATCCATTATTCAGTCACTTATATGTGAAGTTTGGCGCTCTCATTCACATTATTCACAAGAAAAGAAAAAATCCATTATTCAGTCACTTACATGTGAAGTTTGGCGCTCTCATTCACATTATTCACAAGAAAAAAAAATACATTATTCAGTCACTTACATGTGAAGTTTGGCGCTCTCATTCACATTATTCACAAGAAAAGAAAAAATCCATTATTCAGTCACTTACATGTGAAGTTTGGCGCTCTCATTCACATTATTCACAAGAAAAGAAAAAATCCATTATTCAGTCACTTACATGTGAAGTTTGGCGCTCTCATTCACATTATTCACAAGAAAAGAAAAAATCCATTATTCAGTCACTTACATGTGAAGTTTGGCGCTCTCATTCATATCATTCACAAAAAAAGAAAAAATCCTTTACTCAGTCACTTACATGTGAAGTTTGGCGCTCTCATTCACATCATTCACAAGAAAAGAAAAAATTCATTATTCAGTCACTCTCATGTGAAATTTGACGCTCTCATTCATATTATTCATAAGAAAAGAAATCAATCCTTTACTCAGTCACTTGCATGTGAAGTTTGGTGCTCTCATTCATATCATTCACAAGAAAAGAAAGAAAACAATCCTTTACTCAGTCACTTACATGTAAAGTTTGGCGCTCTCATTCACATCATTCACAAGAAAAGAAAAAATTCATTATTCAGTCACTTACATGTAAAGTTTGGCGCTCTCATTCACATCATTCACAAGAAAAGAAAAAATTCATTATTCAGTCACTTACATGTAAAGTTTGGCGCTCTCATTCACATCATTCACAAGAAAAGAAAAAATCCATTATTCAGTCACTTACATGTAAAGTTTGACGCTCTTATTCATATCATTCGTGAGAAAAAAAACCCAGAAAAATTCCATTATTGAGTCACTTGCACGTCAAGTTAAAATATTAAGCATAGGCTGTTCACGTATCTATGAAAAGTCTCTGAAAACATAGAGTATGAACGTGTTCTTTTATATGTAATAATCTGAAGATTCGCCTTATCGAATACAAAGGCACATTTAATTGTCTCCTTGCAGAAATGAATACGCAATAGATATGTCTGGGCCCATTAGTTGGAAGTGAAATTAATCTATTATTTGGAGTTTTCCATACCTTCAAAATGGTCTGGGTTTCATTCTCACTTAAGCTGAACTTCAAAAGTAGTGTGTAGGCTACCTCTGACACACTATCTTATTATCTTTCTCTTAATTTTCTTTTTTTTTTCAGTTTTTACAGTTTATATATAAAGATTCTATTTTAATATGATTAATGTTCTTGAAATATCTTATTTCAGTTGTGAATTACTTTGCATGTAGTTTATTTATTTCCTTTCCTCACTAGGTTATTTTTCCTTAATGGGGCCCTTGAGGTTATGGCATCCTTTTTCACAACTAGGGTTGTAGCTTAGCTAATAATAATAATAATAATAATAATAATAATAATAATAATAATAATAATAATAATAATAATGATAAGAATAATAATACTTGATGGACAGTAGCCTACCAAGTTACATGTTTTATGTTCCGTGGTCCAGTCTACTCAAAAGACAAATTTGTTTTTTCCTATTAGGAAACAGTTTATTGGCTTCTATCAATGAATATCATTCTTTTCTTCCTTTAAAACTTTCAAAAAGCTATTCACATATCATCTACAAAACTTACCATTTTCTTCTAGGAAAAAATAACCTAATATAGACCTACTCCACCAACTTACGGACAAAAACAGAAGAAAAAAATTAAGGAAAAGAATAAACTCTTCACTAAGCGTTTATAAAATGGTAAGCGTTGGTAACTAGAACTACGGCTACTTTGAGAAACACTACTACGGTCTCGATTAATATATTCTGAATGGCTGAACCTTTTCTGTAGCATATCAGACGACGCTCCAAAACACTTCGCATCCGAAGTCCCTGAAGGAATTGGTGACACACACTCTAGTTAGTCATAATAAAGACAAGAGGATGAAAAAAATAATAAGCATTAAAATAGACTATGCGATAAGTATGCTTCGATGTTAAACTTGGCCTCATACGGCTTAGATCGATTTCATCTTTCATTGACACGATCGCAGCGTAATCGAACAATGCCAAGACGTATGTTAACACCTGACTGTAGGTTTGCGTAGTCGTTCATTTCCACGTATTGATATTACTAAACGTCGGTATTTTCTTATTTTTAATTCAATAAACTGTAAAATAAATCAAAATTTTATTCGATTAAAGTAACATTTCAGGACAGATGATGCCATTCAGTTTATGAGATTCGAAAGAGATGATATTTTCATCAACAAATTTACTCTTAATAATTATTATGAGCAATAAATATCTTTAGAAATTCACATCTCCTCCACGGGGAAAAAGAAGTATACTGAAAATAAATGTACACACACACACAATATATATATATATATATATATATATATATATATATATATATATATATATATATATATATATATATATATATATATATATATATATATATATATATATATATATATATGTGTGTGTGTGTGTGTGTGTGTGTGTGTGTGTGTAAATTCTAAAAATTGAAGGTAATCAACCATTATCCTCTTCGTGACCTAGGGATCTTTGAATTTAGAAAATTTCCACCTTTTATATTTTAACTTTTTAATTTTTAGAATTTTTAATTTCTTTGGAATGTAAACTCAACATAATAATTCATCGTAATATTTGTAGAAATTGATGTATAAAAGGAATTGTAAACTCAAGAAAATCAGCAATCACTTGATAAAGACAATTAAAATAAAATACTCTAAGAACAGTAACAGCATGAAAATAGATCTTTAATACAAAAAACTATAAAAAGAGACTTATGGCAGCCTGTTCAACATAAAAACATAGGCTGTAAGTTTGAACTTTTGAAGTTGATAGGAGATAATAATCTTTAATCATACTATCATAGATCATTCATGTAACTTCTACACAGTCAAGTTCCTAGTTGCTCACTCCAAAAAATAAGTTTGCTGCCACTCTATCACATACAAGATAGGTGCAAAGCTTCTTTTCACACTTATCACTGTAATTGAAAGAAGCGGATATAGGTAATGAATTAGCCTCATTGCGAAGTTATTAACCAATTGTATAGTAAATTATTGCAACAGGACCGAAAACCTTTTAGACTACCAAGCCCTTCTGGAGACTGGAATCCCTTTCCCTCATCGACTTTTAGATATGAGAATAGACAAGTAAAATTAATAATACTTAATTTGTATTTAAGAATAAAAAAGATAAACAAGTAACATCAAATAATACTTATTTTGTGTTTAAAGATAAATATTCCTTGAAAATGATTGCCTGGTCGAATTAATTTAATTTTTACATTATTATTCATTATATCCGCCAAGGAAGTTATATTTTCGTGTCGGTTTATTTATTTAGTAGTCTGTAGACAGGATTAAGCAAAACTACTCGACGCATTTTGACGAAATTCTCACATACACACATATATGCTTGCACTTCGGTAATATTTAAATATTACTTATTCTTAATCTATGCGCTATATTGGTTATCTGTTCTCCAAGTCAATTCCATTTCACTCGTCACTCGTCAACAGCATTTGCCTCCCCTTTCCTCGGCCAACAAGGAAAAAAAAATTAAAGGTGGGGAGTAAACAGGCACGTATACAAACGAAATATTAAGAGAAACCCTTCTAGCACATTCATAATCTGCACACATGTAACTTAAATAAGTGCGTGGCGCTATTCAGCAACGTCCTCTGTATATATGATCCACTTCTGTAAGACCAGTCCTCATATTTGGGGGAGACTCCTGTAGTCTTAATTTCCATTCGTACTAAGATGCCAAGGTCCCGTGACTTCAATATCCCTTCGTGTTTGATTGTAGTCGCCTCTTTCTCTAGCGACTAATGGTGGATTAATTGATACCGCAGTGTTGAATTCACTATTTATTTGTCGTGATCAAACCTGGTGACATGGACAATATGCGAGTTAGTATCATTACAAATCGACATGTTATTGATCTAAAATCCATGTGTCAGACAATGAATAACAATGATTTATATGTTGATCGTTATAGCCTCCTCTAACTTACAGTTGTTAAAATATTAACATATTACATAATTGTGTACAACATTATACATACACTATGCGGTATTGTGGTAATTTGGAGATTGCTCTACGGTATGTATTCTCTGCAAATTCTCGTTCACAACTACGTTATACATTCACGATGGAGATGTGTTTATGCTCCGCACATCAATGGCTTGATTCTTTTCCTATGGTGGTGTTAGACATGTGTTAAGGCTAAAGGTTAATGCGCCCGGGATGAGCGCTTCCATAGTAAGCAATTTTTCTCTCTCTAGCTTTTAACTCTTTATTCTAGTTCCCTTTCTTCCATATAGCTATATTATTTATTTCACACATATACTTATTCTACATTCGCTGGTATGGCGATTACAAAACTACTCGACGCATTTTGACGAAATTCTCACCACATTAAATTTTGGAGAAGATCCGGATCCAGATTTGCATTTTCGCCATTTTAAAGATAAAACAAATTTGGCGGATTTTTAAGAAATTTTCACCACAAACAGATCTTAGCCATGGACGATTCTATCAACTTTCGGAGATGATCCGGTACCAGATCTGGATTTTAGTTCCATTTGCATTTTTGTTTGATTTTAATGATTATTTTCGCCAATTTCTAACAATGGATTCATATTATTCATCGGAAGAAAACATGAAATTTGAAGGTGATACGGAGCAAGATCACGATTCTGTATCAACATTGCACTTTTCACAATCTACTCTACAGTTAGCATACGAAAAGTGGATCTACTGTACAGTTAGCATACGAAAAGTGGATCTACTGTACAGTTAGCATACGAAAAGTGGATCTACTGTACAGTTGGCATACGAAAAGTGGGAGGCAATGTACGTAGACTTTAGTTAAATGTTGGCAATATTCTTTGGCTGAGGTCTGAAATTTCTGATTGTTATTGTTCTTAAATTTATTTCTATTCTTATTCTAAAATTATTTGTGAGAATTAAAAACAAATATCACAGATAATATAAGTACTGTTAAACACTTCAAAAAGAGATTAGCATGCATTGTATTGAATTGGTTTTCATCCATTAGATGGACGTGTTCGATATTTATATTTGTTTGGAGAGTGGTTTGTTTTAATCAAGGTTCGGTTCTTGTTCTGCTTTGCAAGAGTAATTTTTGCATTTCTAACACAAACTTCAAAAATATATAAATTTGAGATTGCGAGTAATAAAGAGATTAGCCTACCTGTTCCGATAAGCTCCAAGTTTTCAGTAGTATTTAAATTGATTATTTTAATTTACAGCGATAATTAAGCTTTGAATTCTGCATACGTATCATTAAGATCCTCTTGTAAGCGTGGTTCAAATTTAATGCCTGCATTTTATATTCCCAAACCCAAATCAAAAGACATATTACAGTCAGGTATGCCGGTTGCAATCTAAAATATTTCCATCATCTTCCATTTACAAAGTTTGAAAATCACATAAAATCCCTATTGAAAACTACTGCAATTATTTGCGGTTGAATAATTGTAACATCTTTGCCTTACACACGTTTCCGTGCTCCTTTAAATTTTGAATATACAATAGGTCCTGCAAAAAGACCTGGTCCTATATGTAGAAGAACCCTGCTCTCTATAAGACCAACAAAATCAGTTTACCGTTTACATTCATAGGTATTTTGCATATCACATAAATCTAGCATTAAATCAACTGTCAGGCCACCTTCTGCTGCTTTGCCTCTTTTATTTCCTTCTTTTTAATGCTTTCTTTACTTCTCCTGCTTTGCCTCTTTTATTTCCTTCTTTTTAATGCTTTCTTTACTTCTGCTGCTGCTTTGCCTCTTTTATTTCCTTCTTTTTAATGCTTTCTTTACTTCTCCTGCTGCTTTGCCTCTTTTATTTCCTTCTTTTTAATGCTTTCTTTACTTCTCCTGCTGCTTTGCCTCTTTTATTTCCTTCTTTTTAATGCTTTCTTTACTTCTGCTGCTTTGCCTCTTTTATTTCCTTCTTTTTAATGCTTTCTTTACTTCTCCTGCTGCTTTGCCTCTTTTATTTCCTTCTTTTTAATGCTTTCTTTACTTCTCCTTCTGCTTTGCCTCTTTTATTTCCTTCTTTTTAATGCTTTCTTTACTTCTCCTGCTGTTACGTTTGGTGCCGACTCAGGGGTTCCATTATATCTATTGACAAAGTTATTTCCCATTTCACTATTGTATAACATTGCATATAAATCCTCTGCTATTTTTATCACTCAATCTTAGTGGCGGCTCGTGGTTAAAATTAATGGCCTGGTGGTAGCGTCCTTGCCTGGTGATTGCCAGACTGGGGGTTCGAGTCCCGCTCAAACTCGTTAGTTCATTTGGTCGCTGCAACCTCACCATCCTTGTAAACTAAGGTTGGGGGGTTTGGGGGAGTCAATAGGTCTATCTGCAGAGTCATTAGCAGCCATTGCCTGGGCCCCCTTGGTCCTAGCTTGGGTGGAGAGAGGGCTTGGGTGCTGATCATACGTCACTGTCCCTTGCCTCTACCACTCATGAGTGGCCTTCAAAGCCTTTAAAAGGAAACAAACAGGAATAAGATTATTTATTCAGAAACTTGATAGAATCATGAAAGAAGAAAATAAATTTTTATTTATGTCCCATAACCTAAATTGTTACTGTTTAAGGTTAGTCCGTTCATTTCAAAATTGAATCCATTTTTCTTGTTTTAATTTGTACGATAGGATCAATATCTATTGTATACCTATAGAATTTCCCAGTTAACTTCCCACACATCTGCTTCATAACAAACACTTCACCATTATTCATGATGATGATTTAAATATCTAGCAGATTAATCACGTACAAAAGGCGTCGAACAAAATAAGTTTGCAAGAAAATACAAGCATTTGTAGTAATACGTTTAGCTTCAAAAGCCTATTAAACTAGAATGTTATATTGCCCCTTACGACTCTCAAAGATCTACTAGAGTGATTATCGATAGTACCACTTGCTGTAAAAAGAAGCAAGAATTTTCGACGCAGCAAATTGAGGAATAGTTTTCTCTCTTATTACCCATGTAAAATCATACCTTGCAAAAACACGACATCGAAGTTATTTCGAAGAAAAAAGAAAAGGGTGAACACGAAGGCATTTAACTGCAAACATTCGAAATAGATTTTCGCATGATTCATAACATTTTTAGAAGTGAGTAATACAATACAATCTCGTGTTTTTTTTTTTTTTTTTGTAGCATGTATAGCAAGATTTATGACTGCTTTTTCTTGCGATGCAAGTGTTTTACACCACCATTTTGATAGGAAAAGGAACTGAATGATCAAAGTACATTTTACACGAAGATATTTGTTACAACAGGGAGGACCTTAGTCATTATCCGAGCTTATACTGATGAAATTGTGGGTAGAAGGAACAAGAAGGTTATTAAATTTCTTATTCCTGATCTAGATATTAATCTCTGGCACCGTCGTTCAATTAGTTCATGATGCATGTTGCATAAGATTTTTCATAACTCTGACCATCCTTTACAGTCAGATCTCCCTGGACAATTCTATCCTGTTCGTAATACTAAGCATGCAGTTAATTCTAATAGCCAAGTCTTTTCCATCATGAAGCTCAATACTACACAGTACTCTATAAGTTTTATTCCAGCTGTTACCAAGTTGTGGAATGATCTTCCTAATCGGGTGGTTGAATCAGTAGAACTTTAAAAGTTCAAAGTTGGAGCAAATGCTTTTTTGTTAACCAGGCGGACATGGGTCTTTTTATAGTTTATTTATGACATATTTGTTTTTGATGTTGTTAATAGTTTATATATGACATGTCTGTTTTGACGTTGTTACTTATTTTAGAATGATTTATTGTTAATTTGTTCTCTTCATTTATTTATTTCCTTATTTCCTTTCCTCACTGGGCTATTTTTCCCTGTTGGAGCCCCTGGGCTTATAGCATCTTGCTTTTCCAACTAGGGTCGTAGCTTGGATAGTAATAATAATAATAATAATAATAATAATAATAATATAAGGATAGTCTACTGATTTGATTTTAGGTAGTATATCTTGAGAGAGAGAGAGAGAGAGAGAGAGAGAGAGAGAGAGAGAGAGAGAGAGAGAGAGAGAGAGAGCGAGCGAGTATTCTAGTAGGTTGTAGATATACATTAACTTAGGTAAGCTATTATATTTTTCTTTATAATACCTTGATTCTAGAATGTAATTTAAAACAAAAATTCTTTGTATTGTATTCAATTTAACGTTCCTTGAAGGATACCGTTGGTACACTTCACTCCTTCAATCATTTCATTGAAAGTTGATTCAGTTTTGTACCTAACTTTATTCATGCACCACCTAACTTGTTCATTTCTTGCTATTCTTTGAAGCTGTATGCGACTGTCTTTGCGGAAGAAAAAAAAAATAAATGACGGTAAAATGATTTACACAAGTCAAGCAATGGCGTTTCCAGGTGGCAAGTCATACAGCATACACGTGTCGAAGTGTTATGGGCTGATAAGTTCAGACTTCTGTAGTCCCGTTTTCATTTGCAACATTTTTTTCTTTCAACTGTCCACTAGTAATTGTGTAAGGCTGATATATATATATATATATATATATATATATATATATATATATATATATATATATATTATAGATAGATAGATAGATAGATATATATGTATTATAGCCACGGAAGGAAAAATTAAAAGACTTGACTGGAGTTAGTGCTTTCGTCCATTAAGCCTGGTTCACGCTATGCCAGTAATTTACTATCGTTTCCAGAAGCCGTGTAATAGTGTTTTTTTTTTTAAATAACTCCTAAAATAACTGATGGATTTCCATGATATCAAAGCAGGGAGCGCTTCATACAATGGCCTAATTTTGGGAAATACTGTGCATTGCCAATTGCGTTTCATTAACTTTTTTACTTAAGAAAATGAGGCTAAAGCCAGTCTTAGCCACCCACACATTCGCAAGTGATGACGTCCCTCAGTGACGTTGTTATAACGTTTCTTCCCCTGTACCTCCCACCCCCCCGAATTGTTAAACGCCGGTTTAACTCCATAGATAATTGTCATATGACCTACCCCAAGCAATACGAAATTCTTTGTGAGTAAAAGTTCAGCATACCTGGTAATGTGATTCGTGACTTTAGACTTTACCTAAACACAAGACCAACGTTTTATATCTTACCCACTCACTTACATTGAAGATCAAGAATGAGACTTATGACAGGAGACGAAAGAGGCCATGCTAAAGGGTACCTCACACTTGCACGCATTCGTGGCACGCAGTGGCACGCATTGATGCGCGAACTCGCGTGAACGAGTCGTGAAAATGTCGTGAACAGTGCTGGAACTCACGTGCCAGAGCGTACCAATGCGTGCCATGCGTGCCCAGAACTTTGAAATGTTTAAAGTTTGTGGCATGCATTGGCATGCACAAAATAGTCGTGAAATAGTCGTGAACGATGCGCCAACTGGAGTGAACTGGAGTGAACAGTGCGGGAACTGGCGTGAACTGGAGTGAACGATGCGGGAAGTGGCATGAACTTTATAATGAAGAGAAACAAAAAGGAAACGAAAAAATTAATGAAAAGGAAAGAAAAATAAACCTAATAAATTTTTATATTTGCTGTTTTAATGTGAAAAAAAAATGATATCTTATTTCAAACTATTTCTATAACTTTATAATGAAGAGAAACAAAAAGGAAACGAAAAAATTAATGAAAAGGAAAGAAAAATAAACCTAATAAATTTTTATATTTGCTGTTTTAATGTGAAAAAAAAGATATCTTATTTCAAACTATTTCTATAACTTTATAATGAAGAGAAACAAAAAGGAAACGAAAAAAATTAATGAAAAGGAAAGAAAAATAAGCCTAATAAATTTTTATATTTGCTGTTTTAATGTGAAAAAAATGATATCTTATTTCAAACTATTTCTATATCTTTATAATGAAGAGAAACAAAAAGGAAACGAAAAAATTAATGAAAAGGAAAGAAAAATATAAACCTAATAATTGTTTATATTTGCTGTTTGAATGTAAAAATAAAATGACGTCTTATTTCATGCACACACTTATTTTCCTCTATTACCAATCAAGACCAAAAACTTTTGTTTTAAATAAAAATTAACTGAAAAATAAACCCAAGAAATTTTTAAGTTTGCTGTTTGAATGTAAAAATAAAATGATGTTTTATTTCATCAACATACTTATTCTTCTTTATTACCTTAAAATGAAGAGCAAAACAAATTTTTTCTGTTTGCTGTTTTAATGTAAAAATAAAATGATTTCTTATTTCAACACACTTTTTTCTCTATTACCTTAAAATCAACAGCCTAAAAACTCTTCATGTTTGCTGCTTTTAATGTTAAAATGAAATGCTTTCTTAATACTTGTACATATTTTATGTCTGCTATTTATATGTAAATCAAATGCTTTCTTATTGAAACAAAAATAAAGGGCAACAAATCATACAAACGAAAAAGATACGTTTCTTCTCCTCAATGCAATGGTGTCTCTGACAGAAAGCATTATTGTCTCTTCCGAAGCCAATCCAAGAATGTCCTCGGGTTGGAGAAGCCCCGTTTTTATATGGAGTGGCCAATTCGTGAACTGGCGTGAACTGGCGTGAACAATGCGGAATGATGCGCGAACTCGCGTGAACGTGTCGTGAACTTCTCGTGAACTACGCGTGCCAATTCGTGCCATGGCGTGAACGTCGCGTGAACGATGCGCGAACTGGAGTGAACTGGTCGTGAACAGTGTGGGAAAAACACCAGTGCGTGCCACTTTGTGGCACGCACTGGTGTTTTTCCCATCAATGCGTGCCAGTGCGTGGCAAAAATGCGCGCAAGTGTCAGGTAGGCTTAACCCTACACTTTGCACTTCACGCGAGTGTTGGTAAAGCAATAGAAATATAGTTTTCTTTAGGTTAAGCCGTAGGACTCATTCTTCCATACAACACAGGTTACTCGATACATCAATTGCCAGGAAGAAAATGACGGAGAGCATTGTTTGATATAATTTATCATATCAATTTCACCAGAGAGAGTAGCTTGAATTCCTTAGAAGGTAGACTTCTAAAAGATGTTTCATATAAGGGCATTGACATCGGCCATTTGATAAATTTTGAAATCATATATATATATACATATATATATATATATATATATATATATATATATATATATATATATATATATGTGTGTGTGTGTGTGTGTGTGTGTGTGTTCATACATACATAAGATTTATTATATTTCAACCTATAGATTTATATATTTATTTACGTTATAAGTACCAGTACCTATTTTTGTTACTTAAAAGGTATGTGACAAATATCATTACGACTTTGTCACTGGAATTATACCAGACTTCAATTAATGAACCAATCAACCTTACTTTAAGAAATCCATTGACATTGTCTACATGCCAAGCTGATATACTCGTATCAAAGTATTCATTAGCTTTGCTTTTCCAAAATAATGTTATCACCAATTGCTGGAAACCATAGATTTATGAGGATTGAAAAAAAAAAAACAAGAAATGGACACTTATACATTTTACTCATCATCACTCTCAAGGAAAAAAATGTTTTCTATTTCTACTAATGTTTTTATTTTATTTTTTTAT
>NC_090728.1:163057812-163102812 GCF_036898095.1 Palaemon carinicauda | reverse complement strand
ATATATATATATATATATATATATATATATATATATATATATATGTGTGTGTGTGTGTGTGTATCTATTTATATAAATATATGTATATATATATATATATATATATATATATATATATATATCAATATCTATATATTTATATGTACAGTATATAAATATATATACATATACATATGAATATATATATGTGTATATATATATATACATATATATATATATATATATGTATGTATATATAAATATATGCATATATATATACTGTATATATATATATATTCATATATATATAAATATATATATATATATATACATATATATATATGTGTGTATCTATATATTTATATGTATATAAATATATATGTAATATATATATGCATATATGTATGTATATATAAATATATATAGGTATAACTATATATTTATATGTATATAAATATACATATATATATATATATATAAATATATATATATATATATATATATATATATATATATAATTATATATTTATATATATATATATATATATATATGCATAAACAACTCCGGTAAACAGATAAGTTGCTGGAATGACGTCACGCATAACATGACCTAGCTAATGGCTGGCTGACTAAATTTGGCTGCGGCGCACCAACTTTAAGGACTTGCAGCTGGCGCATGGGGCTGCTGAGATGAGACCCCGGGCAATGGGTGGGTCTTGAATCACACACCATACCTGACATTTTGACATATGATAAAACCTGATTGCTGATATTACTACACGATACCTTTAAAGTTGTTACTGTTCTACTTTAATTGTTCATCACTTCTCCTGTAGTGTTCATTTCCATTTTTGCCTTCCTCACTCTGCTATTTTCTCTGTTGGAGCCCTTGGGCTTACAGCATTCTGCTTTTCCAAGTAAGGTTATATTATAGCTATTAATTATATATATATATATATATATATATATATATATATATATATATATATATATATATATATATATATATATATATATTATCGACAGCAACTCCTTCTTTAGATAGTGCAATCAGCCAATATGGACATATCAACGAATGATATAACACTCAATTCACGTATGATAAACCTGTGTATCGCTTCTGACCAACTACCTACCCATTCACCTACGAATTTTCTTCTCTGAGAATTTGAAAGGATATACCCTTCTGCCCCCTCCCCCTCTAAAATTTAATAGTTATATATATATATATATATATATATATATATATATATATATATATATATATATATATATATATATATATACATATATATACTTTGTATGTATAGTGTATACATTTGAAAAATATATTGTATTCAGGATTTGTATATAACAAGACGTAATTGATTTCACAGATTGCACAGTGTCCACACTATTATTCCAATAATACATGAAATAGCCTTCACAGTTATCATAAACATGTGATCAGTGGAAATTTACATTTCAAAGAAATGTTTCTGCATGTGCAATCTAAAGTTTCTAGGTGATAGTCTATAGTTTTGTCATCCACACATTTCATCTAATGAGAAAGGGATATCAAGTGATTGTAGTGAAGTAGCACTGTAATCAACAACATTTCTATTCAGTTGATTTCAATATGGCACAACTGTAGAATGCAATACCCAGCACCCAGAGATCCATCTGCTGGACAGTTCTTCGTCAGGCGTTGAAATGTGACGTATCTACCCCACACAGGAGGCTCACGATCGAAGATTACTACCTGGCTCTCAAACGAGGGACCAGGGAAATAACCAAAAACTTTATACTGGGGGAAATTTTGCTCAGTTAAGTTCTCCTTCCCGATGCGAATTTCGTAGTCATAGAACTCCTCAGCAAATGAGTTGGGTTGCAATACGAACAGGATTCGTCGAATAGCTCTAATATGTTTCAAGTCCAGCTTGAACCAAGGGTAGTAAAAATCACTGCTTTTGTAACAGTTTCCAATGTTCCCGAATTGATAGAATCCGTCTGTTAGATGGGTGATCACTCTATCGGGTGATCTTCCGTCAGCTGGCTTTCCTTCAACAATTGCCCCAACAGCAAAGTCACGAGGTCTCCTGGTATAACAGTCGAGAGCGTCACTAAGATTAGTTTCGTTGTACCCATAGACAACATACATGTCGAAGAAAAGGCAGGTATGGTTGGAAGCTCGGTCTGGACACCAGAGATTGCACCACCCCATTTGCTGGCACTCGATAGAGCAAGCCCTGGAGAATGTCTTACTTGGGGCCACCGCATTCATGCTCGTCGAACCACTCTGAACTGCACCGTTGACGAGTCGAGAGTGAGAAATCGTCACCGATCGCCACACGGTCAAGTCCATGCAGAATGTTATGCCAGTCATAAAATAACTAAGAGTAACAGCTCCTAAAATGGTTTCTATGATGTGCATTGTCGTATAAAGTAACACTTCTGTGGATCCTGTCTTCGTGTCTTGGTCTTCAGGAATCGTAATGCACTACGTTATGGCCAGCCTCTACCAGATGTTGAGCCAGACTACGGTATTAATATCAAGAAAGGATGGGCCAAGTAACAGGGATTGCATGCGGCACTTCAATAAACCTCTGCAGCTATCAGAAAATTATCTTTTTTTTTCATGTCCGATCGAGAAATATATGCTGTATATGAAAAATTGGAGACAAGGAAATAAAAACTAGAAGGTAATAAACTAATCGTTTTTTTAAATGGTTCCCTGCTAAAGTTAATATTTTTTTAAGACATTACTTTTAAAATTTTCTGCACATGAAAAAAAAAATTAGTGAAAAAGAATACCTGACCAACTTCCTAAACCTGAAATTAATGATTCTTCAATACTCCACATGAAGCAAAAGATACTTTTTTATAGTGAGAATGGCACGTGATGTAGCACAACTGCGCAAATATTCTCTATGCACACACAGAGATATATATATATATATATATATATATATATATAATGTGTGTATATATATACATATATATATATATATATATATATATATATATATATATATATATATATATATATATATATATATATATATATATACACAGCTTATCACTTCAAACATCCAACTATGGAAGTGTTCTTTCATTGACATTAATTAACTAAGTCAGAATTGTCCAAATTATGAGATAGTGGGAATGATGGGAGAATATGATTGATGGTCTAGGTATTTTCTCCACATTCGCAGGACTGGTCAGTTTTATGGCCCCATTTGACTAGATTGTCACCTGTTCTGGCCACTCCAGCTCTAGCTCTATTGAGGGCACTCCAATCTTGTCTGAGAAGTAATACCCCATCAGCAATTTCTTCAGTGGGGTGATTCTCCAGTTAAACATCCAGATATAGGAAGATTTTTTTTTCTTATTTTTATACATAATATTATTTGCTAGCAATAATAATAATAATAATAATAATAATAACAATAATATATGTTATTAGCTTCTTTGCATTTTCTTGAAGCATTGCGACTTACGCAATTACTACGGTTTCAAGACTTTGAACGTTAAGGAAACTTCCTTGTGCAATACCTATAATATTAACACATTAAAATAACAACAGCATGAGAAGTGTCAAAAATAATAGCCTAAGATGACTCACTGATGGCTATTTCATTACCTTTTGGCGACTCGCAAAACTCTAACATGTAGCAAGGTACCAGCGATAGGCTAGCTGATGTTAGATGTGTAAAAGAAAAACGTGAGATTTTTATATAATCACAATAGGTTTTCTTTTCGCCAGCAGCTAGCCGTTTCTGCTCGAAATGGAAAACACGAGAGCTAGTTGCTCGAGATATTGGCTTCCCAACTCCATGGGGAGGCAACCAGCACAAACCGCGAGCATGACTTCGGATGTAAACAAACAAGATGGCTGCTGCAGATAGGAGGTGGCATGTGATCTTGCTTGGCAATCTTAAGTCTAACAAGTCTCAAGAGATAATAAAAATTTGCGTTGTTCATTCTGTGGAAATTGTATAATTCTTCAATTCACGTAATATTCTGAGAATAGATATTTCTGCAACAGAAAATTTCATGGCGCCATGAAGATGTCAGCTGATCGGTTTTGTACACAATTTTTTCTACTTGCTCCTCGGAACGTGAGATCGTAGTGTAACGATACAACATTTTCGTTCGCTAGCATCGGCTTCAGGTTGGCGAAAACCTTGAGCAAGAAATGACTATTAGGATTAGAGCATTCGGAAACAAAATTTAGCCTTTTCATTCATTTTATTCGTAAGGAAAAAAACCCCAAAAAATCCATAATTCAGTCACTTACAAGTGAAGTTTGGCGCTCTTATTCCTATTATTCGTAAAAAAAGAAAACAATCCTTTACTCAGTCACTTACATGTGAAGTTTGGCACTCTCATTCACATTATTCACAAGAAAAGAAAATATCACTTATTCAGTCACTTACATGTGAAGTTTGGCGCTCTCATTCACATTATTCACAAGAAAAAAAAATACATTATTCAGTCACTTACATGTGAAGTTTGGCGCTCTCATTCACATTATTCACAAGAAAAGAAAATATCACTTATTCAGTCACTTACATGTGAAGTTTGGCGCTCTCATTCACATTATTCACAAGAAAAAAAAATACATTATTCAGTCACTTACATGTGAAGTTTGGCGCTCTCATTCACATTATTCACAAGAAAAGAAAATATCACTTATTCAGTCACTTACATGTGAAGTTTGGCGCTCTCATTCACATTATTCACAAGAAAAAAAAATACATTATTCAGTCACTTACATGTGAAGTTTGGCGCTCTCATTCACATTATTCACAAGAAAAGAAAAAATCCATTATTCAGTCACTTATATGTGAAGTTTGGCGCTCTCATTCACATTATTCACAAGAAAAGAAAAAATCCATTATTCAGTCACTTACATGTGAAGTTTGGCGCTCTCATTCACATTATTCACAAGAAAAAAAAATACATTATTCAGTCACTTACATGTGAAGTTTGGCGCTCTCATTCACATTATTCACAAGAAAAGAAAAAATCCATTATTCAGTCACTTACATGTGAAGTTTGGTGCTCTCATTCATATCATTCACAAGAAAAGAAAAAATCCTTTACTCAGTCACTTACATGTGAAGTTTGGCGCTCTCATTCACATCATTCACAAGAAAAGAAAAAATCCATTATTCAGTCACTCTCATGTGAAATTTGACGCTCTCATTCATATTATTCATAAGAAAAGAAATCAATCCTTTACTCAGTCACTTGCATGTGAAGTTTGGTGCTCTCATTCATATCATTCACAAGAAAAGAAAGAAAACAATCCTTTACTCAGTCACTTACATGTAAAGTTTGGCGCTCTCATTCACATCATTCACAAGAAAAGAAAAAATTCATTATTCAGTCACTTACATGTAAAGTTTGGCGCTCTCATTCACATCATTCACAAGAAAAGAAAAAATTCATTATTTAGTCACTTACATGTAAAGTTTGGCGCTCTCATTCACATCATTCACAAGAAAAGAAAAAATCCATTATTCAGTCACTTACATGTAAAGTTTGACGCTCTTATTCATATCATTCGTGAGAAAAAAAAACCCAGAAAAATTCCATTATTGAGTCACTTGCACGTCAAGTTAAAATATTAAGCATAGGCTGTTCACGTATCTATGAAAAGTCTCTGAAAACATAGAGTATAAACGTGTTCTTTTATATGTAATAATCTGAAGATTCGCCTTATCAAATACAAAGGCATATTTAATTGTCTGCCTACAGAAATGAATACGCAATAGATATGTCTGGGCCCATTAGTTTGAAGTGAAATTTATCTATTATTTGGAGTTTTCCATACCTTCAAAATGGTCTGGGTTTCATTCTCACTTAAACTGAACTTCAAAAGTAGTGTGTAGGCTACCTTTGACACACTATCTTATTCTCTTTCTCTTAATTTTCTTTTTTTTCAGTTTTTACAGTTTATATATAAAGATTCTATTTTAATATGATTAATGTTCTTGAAATATCTTATTTCAATTGTGAATTACTTTGCATGTAGTTTATTTATTTCCTTTCCTCACTAGGTTAATTTTCCTTATTGGGGCCCTTGAGGTTATGGCATCCTTTTTCACAACTAGGGTTGTAGCTTAGCTAATAATAATAATAATAATAATAATAATAATAATAATGATAAGAATAATAATACTTGATGGACAGTAGCCTACCAAGTTACATGTTTTATGTTCCGTGGTCCAGTCTACTCAAAAGACAAATTTGTTTTTTCCTATTAGGAAACAGTTTATTGGCTTCTATCAATGAATATCATTCTTTTCTTCCTTTAAAACTTTCAAAAAGCTATTCACATATCATCTACAAAACTTACCATTTTCTTCTAGGAAAAAATAACCTAATATAGACCTACTCCACCAACTTACGGACAAAAACAGAAGAAAAAAATTAAGGAAAAGAATAAACTCTTCACTAAGCGTTTACAAAATGGTAAGCGTTGGTAACTAGAACTACGGCTACTTTGAGAAACACTACTACGGTCTTGATTAATATATTCTGTATGGCTGAACTTTTTCCGTAGCATATCAGACGACGCTCCAAAACACTTCGCATCCGAAGTCCCTGAAGGATTTGGTGCCACACACTCTAGTTAGTCATAATAAAGACAAGAGGATGAAAAAAATAATAAGCATTAAAATAAACTATGTGATAAGTATGCTTCGATGTTAAACTTGGCCTCATACGGCTTAGATCAATTTCATCTTTCATTGACACGATCGCAGTGTAATCGAACAATGCCAAGACGTATGTTAACACCTGACTGTAGGTTTGCGTAGTCGTTCATTTCCACGTATGGATATTACTAAAGGTCGGTATTTTCTTATTTTTAAATCAATAAACTGTATAATAAATCAAAATTTTATTCGATTAAAGTAACATTTCAGGACAGATGATGCCATTCAGTTTATGAGATTCGAAAGAGATGATATTTTCATCAACAAATTTACTCTTAATAATTATTATGAGCAATAAATATCTTTAGAAATTCACATCTCCTCCACGGGGAAAAAGAAGTATACTGAAAATAAATGTACACACACACACACAATATATATATATATATATATATATATATATATATATATATATATATATATATATATATATATATATATATATGTGTGTGTGTGTGTAAATTCTAAAAATTAAAGGTAATCAACTATTATCCTCTTCGTGACCTAGGGATCTTTGAATTTGGAAAATTTCCACCTTTTATATTTTAACTTTTTAATTTTTAGAATTTTTAATTTCTTTGGAATGTAAACTCAACATAATAATTCATCGTAATATTTGTAGAAATCGATGTATAAAAGGAATTGTAAACTTAAGAAAATCAGCAATCACTTGATAAAGACAATTAAAATAAAATACTCTAAGAACAGTAACAGCATGAAAATAGATCTTTCATACAAAACACTATAAAAAGACTTATGGCAGCCTGTTCAACATAAAAACATAGGCTGTAAGTTTGAACTTTTGAAGTTGGTATGAGATAATAATCTTCAATTATATTATCATAGATCATTCATGTAACTTCTACATAGTCAAGTTCCTAGTTGCTCACTCCACAAAATAAGTTTGCGGCCACTCTATCACATACAAGATAGGTGAAAAGCTTCTTTTCACACTTATCACTGTAATTGAAAGAAGCGGATATAGGTAATAAATTAGCCTCATTGCGAAGTTATTAACAAATTGTATAGTAAATTATTGCAACAGGGAACGAAAACCTTTCAGACTACCAAGCCCTTCTGGAGTCTGGAATCCCTTTCCCTCATCGACTTTTAGATATGAGAATAGACAAGTAAAATTAATAATACTTATTACTTATTTTGTATTTAAGAATAAAAAAGATAAACAAGTAACATCAAATAATACTTATTTTGTGTTTAAGGATAAACATTCCTTAAAATGATTGCCTGGTCGAATTCATTTAATTTTTACATTATTATTCATTATATCCGCCAAGGAAGTTATATTTTCGTGTCGGTTTATTTATTTAGTTGTCTGTAGACAGGATTAAGAAAAACTACTCGACGCATTTTGACGAAATTCTCACATACACACATATATGCTTGCACTTCGGTAATATTTAAATATTACTTATTCTTAATCAATGCGCGATATTGGTTATCTGTTCTCCAAGTTAATTCCATTTCACTCGTCACTCGTCAACAGCATTTGCCTCCCCTTTCCTCGGCCAACAAGGAAAAAAAAATTAAAGGTGGGGAGTAAACAGGCACGTATACAAACGAAATATGAATAGAAACCCTTCTAGCACATTCATAATCTGCACACATGTACCTTAAATAAGTGCGTGGCGCTATTCAGCAACGTCCTCTGTATATATGATCCACTTCTGTAAGACCAGTCCTCATATTTGGGGGAGACTCCTGTAGTCTTAATTTCCATTCGTACTAAGATGCCAAGGTCCCGTGACTTCAATATCCCTTCGTGTTTGATTGTAGTCGCCTCTTTCTCTAGCGACTAATGGTGGATTAATTGATACCGCAGTGTTGAATTCACTATTTATTTGTCGTGATCAAACCTGGTGACATGGACAATATGCGAGTTAGTATCATTACAAATCGACATGTTATTGATCTAAAATCCATGTGTCAGACAATGAATAACAATGATTTATATGTTGATCGTTATAGCCTCCTCTAACTTACAGTTGTTAAAATATTAACATATTACATAATTGTGTACAACATTATACATACACTATGCGGTATTGTGGTAATTTGGAGATTGCTCTACGGTATGTATTCTCTGCAAATTCTCGTTCACAACTACGTTATACATTCACGATGGAGATGTGTTTATGCTCCGCACATCAATGGCTTGATTCTTTTCCTATGGTGGTGTTAGACATGTGTTAAGGCTAAAGGTTAATGCGTCCGGTATGAGCGCTTCCATAGTAAGCAATTTTTCTCTCTCTAGCTTTTAACTCTTTATTCTAGTTCCCTTTCTTCCATATAGCTATATTATTTATTTCACACATATACTTATTCTACATTCGCTGGTATGGCGATTACAAAACTACTCGACGCATTTTGACGAAATTCTCACCACATTAAATTTTGGAGAAGATCCGGATCCAGATTTGCATTTTCGCCATTTTAAAGATAAAACAAATTTGGCGGATTTTTACGAAATTTTCACCACAAATAGATCTTAGCCATGGACGATTCTATCAACTTTTGGAGATGATCCGGTACCGGATCCGGATTTTAGTTCCATTTGCATTTTTTTTTTTTTAATGATTATTTCCACCAATTTCTAACAATGGATTCATATTATTCATCGGAAGAAACCATGAAATTTGAAGGTGATACGGAGCAAGATCACGATTCTGTATCAACATTGCACTTTCCACAATCTACTGTACAGTTAGCATATGAAAAGTGGATCTACTGTACAGTTAGCATACGAAAAGTGGATCTACTGTACAGTTAGCATACGAAAAGTGGATCTACTGTACAGTTAGCATACGAAAAGTGGATCTACTGTACAGTTAGCATATGAAAAGTGGATCTACTGTACAGTTAGCATACGAAAAGTGGATCTACTGTACAGTTAGCATACGAAAAGTGGATCTACTGTACAGTTAGCATACGAAAAGGGGGAGGCAATGTAAGCAGACTTTAGTTAAATGTTGGCAATATTCATTGGCCGAGGTCTGAAATCTCTGATTGATATTGTTCTTAAATTTGTTTCTATTCTTATTCTAAAATTATTTGTGAGAATTAAAAACAAATATCACAGAAAATATAGGTACTGTTAAACATTTCAAAAATAAGATTAGCATGCCTTGTATTGAATTGGTTTTCATCCATTAGATGGACGTGTTTGAGAGTGGTTTGTTTTAATCAAGGTTCAGCCCTTGTTCTGCTTTGTTAGAGTAATTTTTGCATTTCTAACACAAACTTCAAAAATATATAAATTTGAGATTGCGAGTAATAAAGAGACTAGCCTACCTGTTTCGATAAGCTCCAAGTTTTCAGTAGTATTTAAATTGATCATTTCAATTTATGGCGATAATTAAGGTTTGAATTTTGCATACTATCATTAAGACCCTCTTGTAAGCGTGGTTCAAATTTAATGCCGGCATTTTATATTCCCAAACCCAAATCAAAAGACATAACATTAGTCAGGTACGCCGGTTGCAATCTAAAATATTTCCATCATCTTCCATTTACAAAGTTTGAAAAGCACATAAAATCCCTATTGAAAACTGCTGCAATTATTTGCGGTTGAATAATTGTAACATCTTTGCCTTACATACGTTTCCGTGCTCCTTTAAATTTTGAATATACAATAGGTCCTGCAAAAAGACCTAGGTCCTATTTGTAGAAGAACCCATCTCTCTATAGGACCCACAAAATCAGTTTACCGTTTACATTCATAGGTATTTTGCATATCACTTATAAATCTAGCATTAAATCAACTGTCAGGCCATCTTCTCCTGCTGCTTTGTCTCTTTTATTTCCTTCTTTTTAATGCTTTCTTTACTTCTCCTGCTGCTTTGCCTCTTTTATTTCCTTCTTTTTAATGCTTTCTTTACTTCTCCTGCTGCTTTGCCTCTTTTATTTCCTTCTTTTTAATGCTTTCTTTACTTCTCCTGCTGCTTTGCCTCTTTTATTTCCTTCTTTTTAATGCTTTCTTTACTTCTCCTGCTGTTTTGCCTCTTTTATTTCCTTCTTTTTAATGCTTTCTTTACTTCTCCTGCTGCTTTGCCTCTTTGATTTCTTTCTTTTTAATGCTTTCTTTACTTCTCCTGCTGTTTTGCCTCTTTTATTTCCTTCTTTTTAATGCTTTCTTTACTTCTCCTGCTGTTACGTTTGGTACCCACTCAGGGGTTTCATTATTTCTATTGATAAAGTTATTTCCCATTTCACTATTGTATAACATTGCATATAAATCCTCTGCTATTTTTATCAATCTTAGTGGCGGCTCGTGGTTAGAATTAGTGGGCGTGCTATTCCATGCAGAAAATTGTAGCTTTTGTTAGGGTTGCGGTGGCCTGGTGGTAACGTCCTTCCCTGGTGATTGCCATACGGGGTTCCAGTCCCGCTCAAACTCGTTAGTTCCTTTGGTCGCTGCAACCTCACCATCCTTGTGAGCTAAGGTTGGGGGGGTTTAGGGGGAGCTAATAGGTATATCTGCAGTCTCATCAGCAGCCATTTCCTGGCCTCCTTGGTCCTAGCTTGGGTGGAGAGGGGGGTTGGGCGCTGATCATATGTCACTGTCCCTTGCCTCTGCTACTCATGAGTGGCCTTCAAAGCCTTTAAAAGGAAACAAACAGGTATAAGAATATTTATTCAGAAACTTGATAGAATCATGAAAGAAAATAAATTTTTATCTATGTACCATAACCTAAATTGTTACTGTTTAAGGTTAGTTCATTCATTTCAAAATTGAATCCATTCTTCTTGTTCTAATTTGTACAATAAGATCCATATCTATAGTATACCTATAGAATTTCCCAGTTAACTTCCCACACATCTGCTTCATAACAAACACTTCACCATTATTCAAGATGATAATGATTTAAATATCTAGCAGATTAATCACGTACAAAAGGCGTCGAACAAAATAAGTTTGCAAGAAAATAAAAGCATTTGTATTAAAACGTTTAGCGTCAAAAGCCTTTTAAACTAGAATGCTATATTGCTCCTTACGACTCTCAAAGATCATCTATCGAGTGATTATCGATAGAACTACTTGTAAAAAGAGGCAAGCATTTTCGCCGCAATTTGAGGAATAGTTTTCTCCCTTATTACCCATGTAAATCATACCTGGCAAAAACACGGACAGCGAAGTTATTTAGAAGACAAAAAGTGAAGACGAAAGCATTTGACTCCAAGCATTCGAAATAGATTTTCTCAGGACTTCTAACTTGTAGCATGTATAGCAAGATTTATGACTGCTTTTTCTTGCAATGCAAATGTTTTTAAACGACCCTTTTGATAGGAAAAGGAACTGAGTGATCAAAGAACATTTTATACGAAAATACTTGTTACAACAGGGAGGACCTTTGTCATTATCGGAGCTTTTACTGATGAAATTGTGGGTAGAAGGAACAAGAAGGTTATATAAGGATAATCTACTAATTTGATTTTAGGTAATATAATTATTCTAGTAGATTGTAGATATACATTAACTTATGTAAGCTATTATATTTTTCTTTATAATACCTTCGGTTCTAGAATGTAATTTAAAGCAAAAATTCTTACTTTATATGGAACATTTGTATTACTCAGTTTTGTACCTTGCAAAAAAAAAAAAAAAAAATCTGTCCATACCCGAAGACTCACTACCCAATTAACTTGTTCGTTTCTTGCCATCCTTTGAAGCTGCAAGCGACTGTTTTTGCGGAGGAACAAAAAAATAATTGACGGTAAAATGATTTACTCTGCAGTCAAGCAATGGCGTCTCCAGGTGGCAAGTCATACAGCATACACAAGTCGAAGTGTTACGGGCTGATCAGTTCAGACTTCTGTTGTCCCGTTTTCATTTGCAACATTTTTTTCTTTCAACTGTCCACTAGTAATTGTGTAAGGCTAATATATATATATATATATATATATTTATATATATATATTTATATATATATACATATATACATATATATATATATATATATATATATATATATATATATATATATATATATATTGTTGAGTCTGTTGATGTCCCTAATGGACGAAAGTACTAACTCCAATCAAGTCTTCATTTTTCCTTCCGTGGCTAATACATATATCTATCTATCTATCTATATATATATATATATATATATATATATATATATATACATATATATATACATTATATATTACATATATATTCATACATACATACATACATATATATATATATATATATATATATATATATATATATATATATATATATATATATATAAGTGTGCTACTTTTATAAGCACACATTGAGTATGTGTTGTTTAAGATGTTAAGGCTGGATAACGAAGTACATCTTATTAGCTTTAAAAGTATTTATTCTCTAAAAACAACAGAGTTAAACATCTCCATCATAGGAGGGAGCTGGTTTGGTCGGATGACCAATTCTGGTGAAGTATAGATATGAACTGATTAAATTATCAATATCACAGATATCGTATGCTTAGTTGATGTAGCATTTTAAACACAATCTCGGAAGACACCTGCATCCGGTGACGTCACAAACTTTCACACACTGATGCATTGGTGTTGACGTTTAAGAAAAATGTTACATTGCCGAGGCTGCATTGTGCATCCTGTTTATGATTTTACATGACTACAGCAAATCTCACGGCTAGCATCTTCATCCAAAATGACATATTACGTCATGTGTTTTAAACATGTAATAACAATTATTTCATTTATTACATATATACATACAGTATTTATATATATATATATATATATATATATATATATATATATGCGTATATATATATATATATATATATATATATAGGGGATGAATAAACTCACCATATAACTTTTGAATTATTATTATTATTATTATTAATAATAATAATAATAATAATAATAATAATAATAATTGCTAAGCAACCACTCTAATTGGATAAGCAGGATGCTATAAGCCCAGGGACTCCAACAGGGAAAATGGTGGTATTACCAAAAGTAGAGTTCATGGTTGAGTGATGGACTCATATATGCCAGATCCCTGGATTGCTTACCACCCTACTACAGCTGACGCGTCCACCCAGGAGCCACATAAAGTCCTGTGTCCACCTATATATAGCTTTCCATGGTTAGAAGACTCTATTAGAGTAAAAACAAAAGCCGTGGTGCTAGTATCATCCCTGTAATTTCTGAGAAATTGCAGGGCTGCTGCACACTATAATAGTGCAAAGCAAAAAAAATCATGCAGTATATGCAATAACTTTCCACGTTATAGTTTTGCCCTGTTTTGAAGTTATGGTACGGCCAAACATTTTTCAAGTCATGTCATGATCCTCTTATCAGCTAAATAGGCCTATAAATAATATTCATATATACATATTTTAACACCGTGATACTACACTGTTATAAAACCGTAATTTTAATCGGAAATTCTCCGTAAAAATATACTGTTCTCAGCCGTATTTCTGTAAAATATAGGCGTCCGTAATTTTATCTTACTTTCTTATTACCTTTTACGGGATGGTGACCGTAATATCACTCCTTTACTTCAATATATCCATTTTAAAACAGTAAATGCCAGCCAACATTTATTCCGGAATTTTTACCGTGTTTTTAATCTAAACTTTTAACAGTGTAACGTATCATTATATATTATGAAATCATATTCAGATACCTTAAAAAAAATTTCAAAAAGATAATGACTGAGTATATTACCGAGTACTTGGGGGTAATATATTTACCAATTAATAAAAATACGCTAACCAGACTATATAAAACACGAAAATAACAATGGCCTTTCGTATCCCAGTTAGGTAAACTAATCCGTCTAACAATTTATTTTGGTTATTTAGCTGTATAGGAGGGTATACTTTATATATATATATAAAATAAAAAATAATCATATCATTGTCTTCGAATATTTGCTCTGGACGAGATGTTTCTGCGAATATATATTCATTCGTTTGGCATTGGTAATAAAATGTACTTGTTCACTTTTTGGTTATTTATTTATTCATTGTTTACACTTTCATGACTACACATTCCAGATAATATCTTTACAGGAACTGATATAACCAAAAAGGAAATATAAATAAATATATATATATATATATATATATATATATATATATATATATATATATAAGGAATATAAATAGATGAGAAAATCCTAAATGATTTGCTAAACAAAACACTGAGAGAACTGTTAAACCTGTTAAAAAATCATTCACATATTCATGAAATATAACTTATTAATAAAGCCGATTTCCGAAAAAATTGGTGATGTTTCACTACTCAAGTTAAATGAAAAATTGATTCAAACATATTTCTTGAAAGCATCAAGACATTGCTTACGAAGTCACTATGGATATATGAATGACATTGTACAATTTGTGAAATTACGAAATAAACCTGTGCTACATTTAGCCTTCAACTAATATATAATCACACACACAAACACACACACACACACACACATATATATATATATATATATATATATATATATATATAAACCTGTGCGGCATTTAGCCTTCATCTAATATATAATCACTCACTCACACACACAGACACACACACACACATATATATATATATATATATATATATATATATATATACATATACATATATATATATATATATATATACACACATACATATATATATACATAAAAAAACAGATTATTATTATCATTACTAGCAAAGCTACAACCCTAGTTGGAAAAGGTAGATGCTATAACAGCCCCGCGAGGAAAGGAAATAAGGAAATGAATAAACAATATAAGAAGTAATGAAAAATTAAGAAATATTCATGCAGCTATTTCTGGTGCATTGCAGGACAAAGGCCTCAAACATTCCAATTCATGGGCTTTGCCCAGTTTTCATCATCACGCTGGCCAGTGGGGAATAGTGATGGTGGGGGATATTCGTCTGATCGCTCACAGCCACCCAACCTAGTATGGATGGCACTGACTAGGATATCTTTGTTGATCATGGCGATACGCAAATGTTTTCACTACGTTATGGTATCCCGACTCAGAAAGGGATATTATATATATATATATATATATATATATATATATATATATATATATATGTATATATATATATGGATAGATGTATGGAAAGATAATTGTATATATATATATATATATATATATATATATATATATATATGTAATTTAAATATATACATAATTATGTAAGTAGATAAGTATGTACATATATCAATCTATCTAGTAGTAGGTTGGCCAGGGCACCAGCCACCCGTTAAAATACTACCACAGGAGAGTTATTGGGTCATTTGACTGACCAGACAGTATTACATTGGACCCCTTCTCTGGTTACGGTTCACTTTTCTTTGGTCTACAAATGCACCGAGTAGTCTGGCCTATTCTTTCCACATACTCCTCTGTCCTTATACAACTGACAACACTGACATTAACTAATAATTCTTCTTCGTTCAAGGGGCTAACTACTGCACTGTAGTTTTTCAGAGTCTACTTTCTTCTTGGTAAGGGTAGAAGAGACTCTAGCTATGGTAAGCAGCTCTTTTAGCAGGACACTCTAAAATCAAACCATTGTTCTCTAGTCTTTGGTAGTGTCATAGCCTGTGTACCATGGTCTTCCACTGTCTAAGGTTAGAATTCTCTTGCTTGAGGATACACTCGGGCACATTATTTATCTTATTTACCATCCTCTTGTTTCTTTGAAGTTTTTATAGTTCATATATGAAAGATCTATATTAAAGGCGTCACCCAGTGGCCATAAAATTCGTGTTATTCTACAATAAAATGCTTGGCAGTATCTAAATAAATTGACCATAAAATTCTCAAAAGCTTGCCGCGGCTATAATCTGTCTTTATTTGGTTATGCCCAGCACTTGAAATTTCCCGCGTTCGCAGCACAGCCTGTAGGCCAATTGAACAGCCGCGTGACGTCATACCAGGAACCCCTGATTTCACTGGCAATGGTGGACACATTGGAAACTACGAGCGATACTAAAGAAATTAGCTTTAATTTAACCGATACCGATGACGAAAATGACCCACAGTTGGAAATTTGGACAGCTGAATGTCTAGGCAGTATTCAGCCTTATGGATTTGAGCCAGAGTGCTCATCATCAGAAGAAAATGAGGAAAGTTCAGACGAGGGCAGCAACAGAGACAACACCGAGGATAAAATCTTGAGAAATATAATAGGTCATTAAGAATAACAGAATGGGTCCTCAGAGATTGTTAAAGAAGCAGATGAAGGAAGACAAAATGATGGTTGTCGAACTAAGGAAGTTTCGCAGGCGTGGACTGGCACAAAAAGACTACAAACAGACACAAGTAGGAAGACATGTCTGAGGCCTTTATTCTGCAGTGGACTAGTAACGGCTGATGATGGTGATGGCGATGATATATATATATATATATATATATATATATATATATATATATATATATATATATATATATATATGTGTGTGTGTGTGTATCTATTTATATAAATATATGTATATATATATATATATATATATATATATATATATATATCAATATCTATATATTTATATGTACAGTATATAAATATATATACATATACATATGAATATATATATGTGTATATATATATATATATACATATATATATATATATATATATATGTATGTATATATAAATATATGCATATATATATATACTGTATATATATATATATATATTCATATATATATATAAATATATATATATATGTATATCTATATATTTATATGTATATAAATATATATGTAATATATATATGCATATATGTATATATATAAATATATATAGGTATAACTATATATTTATATGTATATAAATATACATATATATATATATATAAATATATATATATATATATATATATATATATATAATTATATATTTATATATATATATATATATATATATATATATATGCATAAACAACTCCGGTAAACAGATAAGTTGCTGGAATGACGTCACGCATAACATGACCTAGCTAATGGCTGGCTGACTAAATTTGGCTGCGGCGCACCAACTTTAAGGACTTGCAGCTGGCGCATGGGGCTGCTGAGATGAGACCCCGGGCAATGGGTGGGTCTTGAATCACACACCAAACCTGACATTTTGACATATGATAAAACCTGATTGCTGATATTACTGCACGATACCTTTAAAGTTGTTACTGTTCTACTTTAATTGTTCATCACTTCTCCTGTAGTGTTCATTTCCATTTTTGCCTTCCTCACTCTGCTATTTTCTCTGTTGGAGCCCTTGGGCTTACAGCATTCTGCTTTTCCAAGTAAGGTTATATTATAGCTATTAATTATATATATATATATATATATATATATAATATATATATATATATATATATATATATATATATATATTATCGACAGCAACTCCATCTTTAGATAGTGCAATCAGCCAATATGGACACATCAACGAATGATATAACACTCAATTCACGTATGATAAACCTGTGTATCGCTTCTGACCAACTACCTACCCATTCACCTACGAATTTTCTTCTCTGAGAATTTGAAAGGATATACCCTTCTGCCCCCTCCCCCTCTAAAATTTAATAGTTATATATATATATATATATATATATATATATATATATATATATATATATATATATATATACATATATATACTTTGTATGTATAGTGTATACATTTGAAAAATATATTGTATTCAGGATTTGTATATAACAAGACGTAATTGATTTCACAGATTGCACAGTGTCCACACTATTATTCCAATAATACATGAAATAGCCTTCACAGTTATCATAAACATGTGATCAGTGGAAATTTACATTTCAAAGAAATGTTTCTGCATGTGCAATCTAAAGTTTCTAGGTGATAGTCTATAGTTTTGTCATCCACACATTTCATCTAATGAGAAAGGGATATCAAGTGATTGTAGTGAAGTAGCACTGTAATCAACAACATTTCTATTCAGTTGATTTCAATATGGCACAACTGTAGAATGCAATACCCAGCACCCAGAGATCCATCTGCTGGACAGTTCTTCGTCAGGCGTTGAAATGTGACGTATCTACCCCACACAGGAGGCTCACGATCGAAGATTACTACCTGGCTCTCAAACGAGGGACCAGGGAAATAACCAAAAACTTTATACTGGGGGAAATTTTGCTCAGTTAAGTTCTCCTTCCCGATGCGAATTTCGTAGTCATAGAACTCCTCAGCAAATGAGTTGGGTTGCAATACGAACAGGATTCGTCGAATAGCTCTAATATGTTTCAAGTCCAGCTTGAACCAAGGGTAGTAAAAATCACTGCTTTTGTAACAGTTTCCAATGTTCCCGAATTGATAGAATCCGTCTGTTAGATGGGTGATCACTCTATCGGGTGATCTTCCGTCAGCTGGCTTTCCTTCAACAGTTGCCCCAACAGCAAAGTCACGAGGTCTCCTGGTATAACAGTCGAGAGCGTCACTAAGATTAGTTTCGTTGTAGCCATAGACAACATACATGTCGAAGAAAAGGCAGGTATGGTTGGAAGCTCGGTCTGGACACCAGAGATTGCACCACCCCATTTGCTGGCACTCGATAGAGCAAGCCCTGGAGAATGTCTTACTTGGGGCCACTGCATTCATGCTCGTCGAACCACTCTGAACTGCACCGTTGACGAGTCGAGAGTGAGAAATCGTCACCGATCGCCACACGGTCAAGTCCATGCAGAATGTTATGCCAGTCATAAAATAACTAAGAGTAACAGCTCCTAAAATGGTTTCTATGATGTGCATTGTCGTATAAAGTAACACTTCTGTGGATCCTGTCTTCGTGTCTTGGTCTTCAGGAATCGTAATGCACTACGTTATGGCCAGCCTCTACCAGATGTTGAGCCAGACTACGGTATTAATATCAAGAAAGGATGGGCCAAGTAACAGGGATTGCATGCGGCACTTCAATAAACCTCTGCAGCTATCAGAAAATTATCTTTTTTTTTCATGTCCGATCGAGAAATATATGCTGTATATGAAAAATTGGAGACAAGGAAATAAAAACTAGACGGTAATAAACTAATCGTTTTTTTAAATGGTTCCCTGCTAAAGTTAATATTTTTTTAAGACATTACTTTTAAAATTTTCTGCACATGAAAAAAAAAATTAGTGAAAAAGAATACCTGACCAACTTCCTAAACCTGAAATTAATGATTCTTCAATACTCCACATGAAGCAAAAGATACTTTTTTATAGTGAGAATGGCACGTGATGTAGCACAACTGCGCAAATATTCTCTATGCACACACACAGATATATATATATATATATATATATATATATATATATATATATATATATATATATATATAATGTGTGTATATATATACATATATATATATATATATATATATATATATATATATATATATATATATATAACACAGCTTATCACTTCAAACATCCAACTATGGAAGTGTTCTTTCATTGACATTAATTAACTAAGTCAGAATTGTCCAAATTATGAGATAGTGGGAATGATGGGAGAATATGATTGATGGTCTAGGTATTTTCTCCACATTCGCAGGACTGGTCAGTTTTATGGCCCCATTTGACTAGATTGTCACCTGTTCTGGCCACTCCAGCTATTGAGGGCACTCCAATCACGTCTGAGAAGTAATACCCCATCAGCAATTTCTTCAGTGGGGTGATTCTCCAGTTAAACATCCAGATATAGGAAGATTTTTTTTTCTTATTTTTATACATAAGATTATTTGCTAGCAATAATAATAATAATAATAGTAATAATAATAATAATAATAATATATGTTATTAGCTTCTTTGCATTTTCTTGAAGCATTGCGACTTACGCAATTACTACGGTTTCAAGACTTTGAACGTTAAGGAAACTTCCTTGTGCAATACCTATAATATTAACACATTAAAATAACAACAGCATGAGAAGTGTCAAAAATAATAGCCTAAGATGATTCACTGATGGCTATTTCATTACCTTTTGGCGACTCGCGGAACTCTAAAATGTAGCAAAGTAGCAGCGATAGGCTAGCTGATGTTAGATGTGTAAATGAAAAACGTGAGATTTTTATATAATCACAATAGGATTTGTTTCGCCAGCAGCAAGCCGTTTCTGCTCAAAATGGAAAACACAAGAGCTTGTTGCCTGAGATATTGGCTTTCCAACTCCATGGGGAGGCAACCAGCACAAACCGCGAGCATGACTTCGGATGTAAACAAACAAGATGGCTGCTGCAGATAGGAGGTGGCATGTGCTCTTGCTTGTCAATCTTAAGTCTAACAAGTCTCAAGAGATAATAAAAATTTGCGTTGTTCATTCTGTGGAAATTGTATAATTCTTCAATTCACGTAATATTCTGAGAATAGATATTTCTGCAACAGAAAATTTCATGGCGCCATGAAGATGTCAGCTGATCGGTTTTGTACACAATTTTTTCTACTTGCTCCTCGGACCGCGAGATCGTAGTGTAACGCTACAACATTTTCGTTCGCTAGCATCGGCTTCAGGTTGGCGAAAACCTTGAGCAAGAAATGACTATTAGGATTAGAGCATTAGGAAACAAAATTTAGCCTTTTCATTCATTTTATTCGTAAGGAAAAAAACCCCAAAAAATCCATAATTCAGTCACTTACAAGTGAAGTTTGGCGCTCTTATTCCTATTATTCGTAAAAAAAGAAAACAATCCTTTACTCAGTCACTTACATGTGAAGTTTGGCGCTCTCATTCATATCATTCACAAGAAAAGAAAATATCACTTATTCAGTCACTTGCATCTGAAGTTTGACGCTCTCATTCATATTATTCGTAAGTAAAGACAACAATCCATTACTCAGTCACTTACATGTTAAGTTTGGCGCTCTCACTCGTATCATTCACAAGAAAAGAAAAAATCCATTATTCAGTCACTTGCATGTGAAGTTTGACGCTCTCATTCATATTATTCACAAGAAAAGAAAAAATCCATTATTCAGTCACTTGAATGTGAAGTTTGGCGCTCTCATTCATATTATTCACAAGAAAAGAAAAAATCCATTATTCAGTCACTTGAATGTGAAGTTTGGTGCTCTCATTCATATTATTCACAAGAAAAGAAAAAATCCATTATTCAGTCACTTGAATGTGAAGTTTGACGCTCTCATTCATATTATTCACAAGAAAAGAAAAAATCCATTATTCAGTCACTTACATGTGAAGTTTGGCGCTCTCATTCACATTATTCACAAGAAAAGAAAAAATCCATTATTCAGTCACTTACATGTGAAGTTTGGCGCTCTCATTCACATTATTCACAAGAAAAAAAAATACATTATTCAGTCACTTACATGTGAAGTTTGGCGCTCTCATTCACATTATTCACAAGAAAAGAAAAAATACATTATTCAGTCACTTATATGTGAAGTTTGGCGCTCTCATTCACATTATTCACAAGAAAAGAAAAAATCCATTATTCAGTCACTTACATGTGAAGTTTGGCGCTCTCATTCACATTATTCACAAGAAAAAAAAATACATTATTCAGTCACTTACATGTGAAGTTTGGTGCTCTCATTCATATCATTCACAAGAAAAGAAAAAATCCTTTACTCAGTCACTTACATGTGAAGTTTGGCGCTCTCATTCACATCATTCACAAGAAAAGAAAAAATCCATTATTCAGTCACTCTCATGTGAAATTTGACGCTCTCATTCATATTATTCACAAGAAAAAAAAATACATTATTCAGTCACTTACATGTGAAGTTTGGCGCTCTCATTCACATTATTCACAAGAAAAGAAAAAATCCATTATTCAGTCACTTACATGTGAAGTTTGGCGCTCTCATTCACATTATTCACAAGAAAAGAAAAAATCCATTATTCAGTCACTTACATGTGAAGTTTGGCGTTCTCATTCACATTATTCACAAGAAAAGAAAAAATCCTTTACTCACTCACTTACATGTGAAGTTTGGCGCTCTCATTCACATTATTCACAAGAAAAGAAAAAATCCATTATTCAGTCACTTACATGTGAAGTTTGGCGCTCTCATTCACATCATTCACAAGAAAAGAAAAAATCCATTATTCAGTCACTCTCATGTGAAATTTGACGCTCTCATTCATATTATTCATAAGAAAAGAAATCAATCCTTTACTCAGTCACTTGCATGTGAAGTTTGGTGCTCTCATTCACATCATTCACAAGAAAAGAAAGAAAACAATCCTTTACTCAGTCACTTGCATGTGAAGTTTGGCGCTCTCATTCACATCATTCACAAGAAAAGAAAGAAAACAATCCTTTACTCAGTCACTTGCATGTGAAGTTTGGTGCTCTCATTCATATCATTCACAAGAAAAGAAAGAAAACAATCCTTTACTCAGTCACTTACATGTGAAGTTTGGCGCTCTCATTCACATCATTCACAAGAAAAGAAAAAATCCATTATTCAGTCACTTACATGTAAAGTTTGGTGCTCTCATTCATATAATTCGTAATCAAAGATAAAAATCCTTTACTCACTCACTTACATGTGAAGTTTGGCGCTCTCATTCACATCATTCACAAGAAAAGAAAAAATTCATTATTCAGTCACTTACATGTAAAGTTTGGCGCTCTCATTCACATCATTCACAAGAAAAGAAAAAATCCATTATTCAGTCACTTACATGTAAAGTTTGACGCTCTTATTCATATCATTCACAAGAAAAGAAAAAATCCATTATTCAGTCACTTACATGTAAAGTTTGGCGCTCTCATTCACATCATTCACAAGAAAAGAAAAAATCCATTATTCAGTCACTTACATGTAAAGTTTGGTGCTCTCATTCATATAATTCGTAATCAAAGATAAAAATCCTTTACTCACTCACTTACATGTGAAGTTTGGCGCTCTCATTCACATCATTCACAAGAAAAGAAAAAATTCATTATTCAGTCACTTACATGTAAAGTTTGGCGCTCTCATTCACATCATTCACAAGAAAAGAAAAAATCCATTATTCAGTCACTTACATGTAAAGTTTGACGCTCTTATTCATATCATTCGTGAGAAAAAAACCCCAGAAAAATTCCATTATTGAGTCACTTGCACGTCAAGTTAAAATATTAAGCATAAGCTGTTCATGTATCTATGAAAAGTCTCTGAAAACATAGAGTATGAACGTGTTCTTTTATATGTAATAATCTGAAGATTCGCCTTATTGAATACAAAGGCACATTTAATTGTCTGCTTGCAGAAATGAATACGCAATAGATATGGCTGGGCCCATTGGCTGGAAGTGAAATTAATCTATTATTTAGAGTTTTCGATACCTTCGAAATGGTCTGGGTCTCATTCTCACTTAAATTTAACTTCAAAGGTAATGCCTAGGCTACCTCGAACACACCATGTTATTCTCTTTCTCTTGAATTTTCTTTTTTTTTAGTTTTTACAGTTTATATATAAAGAAGAATCTATTTTAATATGATTAATGTTCTTGAAATGTCTTATTTCAGTTGTGAATTACTTTGCATGTAGATTATTTCCTTTCCTCACTAGGCTATTTTTCACTGTTGGGGCCCTGGGGCTTATGGCATCCTTTTTTACAACTCGGGTTGTAGCTTAGCTAATAATACTAATACTACTACTACTACTACTACTACTAATAATAATAATGATAATAATAATAATAATACTTGATGGACAGTAGCCTACCAAGTTACATGTTTTATGTTCCGTGGTCCAGTCTACACAAAAGACAAATTTGTTTTTTCCTATTAGGAAACAATATATTGCCTTCTATCAATGAATATCATTCTTTTCTTACTTTAAAACTTTCAAAAACCTATTCATATATCATCTACACAACTTACCATTTTCTTCTGGGAAAAAATAACCTAATATAGACCTACTCCACCAACTTACGGACAAAAACAGAAGAAAAAAAATTAAGGAAAAGAATGAACTCTTGACTAAGCGTTCATAAAATGGTAAGCGCTGGTAACTAGAACTACGGCTACTTTGAGAGACACTACTACGGACTCGATTAATATATTCTGTATGGCTGAACTTTTTCCGTAGCATATCAGACGACGCTCCAAAACACTTCGCATCCGAAGTCCCAGAAGGAATTGGTGACACACACTCTAGTTACTCGTAATAAAGACAAGAGGATGAAAAAAATAATAAGCATTAAAATAGACAATGCGATAAGTATGCTTCGATGTTAAAATTGGCCTCATATGGCTTAGATCGATTTCATCTTTCATTGACACGATCGCAGTGTAATCGAACAATGCCAAGACGTATATTAACACCTGACTGTAGGTTTGCGTAGTCGTTCATATCCACGTATGGAAATTACTAAACGTCGGTATATTCTTATTTTTAAATCAATAAACTGTATAATAACTCAAAATTTTATTCTATTAAAGTAACATTTCAGGACAGATGAAGCAATTCAGTTTATGAGATTCGAAAGAGATGATATTCTCATCAACAAATTTACTCTTAATAATTATTATGAGCAATATATATCAACTTTAGAATTTCACATCCCCTCCACGGGGAAAAAGAAATATACTGAAAATAAATGTACACGTACACACACACACACACACACACACACACACACACATATATATATATATATATATATATATATATATATATATATATATATATATATATATATATATATATATATATATATAGATATATATATAATGTGTGTGTGTGTGTAAATTCTAAAAATTGAAGGTACTCAACCATTATCCTCTTCGTGACCTAGGGATCTTTGAATTTAGCAAATTTTCACCTTTTATATTTCAACTTTTTAATTTTTAGTTTTTAATTTCTTTGGAATACAAACTCAACATAAAAATTAATTGTAATATTTGTAGAAATTGATGTATTAAGGGAATTGTAAACTTAAGAAAATCAGCAATCACTTGATAAAGACAATTAAAATAAAAAAAAACTCTAAGAACCGTAACAGCATGAAAATAGATCTTTCATACAAAAAACTATAAAAAGAGACTTATAGCAGCCTGTTCAACATGAAAACATAGGCTGTAAGTTTGAACTTTTGAAGTTGATATGAGATAATAATCTTTAATTATATTATCATAGATCATTCATGTAACTTCTACACAGTCAAGTTCCTAGTTGCTCACTCCACAAAATAAGTTTGCAGCCACTCTATCACATAAAAGTTAGGTGCAAAGCTTCTTTTCACACTTATCACTGTAATTGAAAGAAGCGGATATAGGTAATAAATTAGCCTCATTGCGAAGTTATTAACAAATTGTATAGTAAATTATTGCAACAGGGACCGAAAACCTTTTAGACTACCAAGCCCTTCTGGAGACTGGAATCCCTTTCCCTCATCGACTTTTAGATATGAGAATAGACAAGTAAAATTAATAATAGTTATTACTTATTTTGTATTTAAGAATAATAAAGATAAACAGATGAACAAGTAACATCAAATAATACTTATTTTGTATTTAAGAATAAAAAAGATAAACGAGTAACATCAAATAATACTTATTTTGTGTTTTAGGATAAACATTCCTTAAAATGATTGCCTGGTCGAATTAATTTAATTTTTACATTATTATTCATTATATCCGACAAGGAGGTTATATTTTCGAGTCGGTTTATTTATTTAGTTGTCTGTAGACAGGATTAAGCAAAACTACTCGACGCATTTTGATGAAATTCTCACCACATTAAATTTTGGAGAAGATCCGGATCCGGATTTGCATTTCCGCCATTTTAAAGATAAAACAAATTTGGCGAATTTTTACGAAATTTTCACCACAAACAGATCTTAGCCATGGACGATTCTATCAACTTTTGGAGATGATCCGGTACCGGATCCGGATTTTAGTTCCATTTGCATTTTTTTTTAATTTTAAAGATTATTTTCACTAATATCTAACAATGGACTCGTATTATTCATCGAAAGAAACCATGAAATTTGAAGGTGATACGGAGCAAGATCACGATTCTGGATCAACATTGCACTTTTCACAATCTACTGTACAGTTAGCATACGAAAAGTGGGAGGCAATGTACAGTACGTAGACTTTAGTTAACTGTTGGCAATATTCATTGGCCGAGGTCTGAAATCTTTGATTGTTATTGTTCTTAGAGTTTTTCCTATTCTTATTCTAAACTTATTTGTGAGAATTAAAAACAAATATCACAGATAATATAGGTACTGTTAAACATTTCAAAAATAAGATTAGCATGCCTTGTATTGAATTGGTTTTCATCGATTAGATGGACGTGTTCGAGAGTGGTTTGTTTTAATCAAGGTTCGGTCCTCTGTTAGAGCAATTTTTGCATCTCTAACACACACTTCAAACATATATAAATTTGAGATTGCAAGTAATAAAAAGACTAGCTTACCTGTTTCGATAAGCTCCAAGTTTTTAGAAGTATTTAACTTGATTATTTTAATTTACAGCGATAATTAAGCTTTGAATTCTGCATACGTATCATTAAGATCCTCTCGTAAGCGTGGTTCAAATTTAATGCCGGCATTTTATATTCCCAAACCCAAATCAAAAGACATAACATTACAGTCAGGTACGCCGGTTGCAATCTAAAATATTTCCATCATCTTCCATTTACAAAGTTTGCAAAGCACATAAAATCCCTATTGAAAACTACTGCAATTATTTGCGGTTGAATAATTGTAACATCTTTGCCTTACATACGTTTCCGTGCTCCTTTAAATTTTGAATATACAATAGGTCCTGCAAAAAGACCTGGTCCTATATGTAGAAGAACCCTGCTCTCTATAGGACCTACAAAATCAGTTTACCGTTTACATTCATAGGTATTTTGCATATCACTTATAAATCTAGCATTAAATCAACTGTCAGGCCATCTTCTCCTGCTGCTTTGCCTCTTTTATTTCCTTCTTTTTAATGCTTTCTTTACTTCTCCTGCTGCTTTGCCTCTTTTATTTCCTTCTTTTTAATGCTTTCTTTACTTCTCCTGCTGCTTTGCCTCTTTTATTTCCTTCTTTTTAATGCTTTCTTTACCTCTCCTGCTGCTTTACCTTTTATTTCCTTCTTTTTAATGCTTTATTTACTTCTCCTGCTGCTTTGCCTCTTTTATTTCCTTCTTTTTAATGCTTTATTTACTTCTCCTGCTGTTACGTTTGGTACCAACTCAGGGGTTTCATTATTTCTATTGGCAACTGGGGGTTCGAGTCCCGCTCAAACTCGTTAGTTCATTTGTCGCTGCAACCTCAACATCCTTGTAAACTAAGGTTGGGGGGTTTGGGGGAGTCAATAGGCCTATCTGCAGTGTCATTAGCAGCCATTGCCTGGCCCCCCTTGGTCCTAGCTTGGGTGGAGAGAGGGCTTGGGTGCTGATCATATGTCACTGTCCCTTGCCTCTGCTACTCATGAGTGGCCTTCAAAGCCTTTAAAAGGAAACAAACACGTATAAGAATATTTATTCAGAAACTTGATAGAATCATAAAAGAAAATAAATTTTTAAATTGTTACTGTTTAACTTTAAGGTTAGTCCAATCATTTCGAAATTGAATCCATTCTTCTTGTTTTAATTTGTACAATAAGATCAATATCTATAGTATACCTATAGAATTTCCCAGTTAACTTCCCACACATCTGCTTCATAACAAACACTTCACCATTATTCATGATGATGATTTAAATATCTAGCAGATTAATCACGTATAAAAGGCGTCGAACAAAACAAGTTTGCAAGAAAATACAAGCATTTTTGGGTTCAAGCCATGTCATCCTGATGGAAGTTCCTATAGGGTAGCTTCCTAGGGTATATTACAACTACGGCGATATTCCCAGAGAATTTACCTTAAGGTACCCAGAATTCTAACTCCTGGAGCAAATATCCCTAATGAAAGGGATATCGCGACATATCAGAGGACGTATTCTTGACACGCCACATGGCAATCTGCACCCCAAACAGAGATAACACATCGAGGGGTCAATTGGCAAGAAAACGAAACGGGAAAGAAAAGGGGGGGAGCCGCTCCCAAGGCTCCCTCTTCTCCAGTTTCGTAAGCGTGCCTGGCGCCAATCCTGGCGCCATCTGTATTCCTTTTTGCGTAGCTTAACAACTCGGTGTTTTTTTCCTGTGTTTCTTGCAAATCTTGGATTTATTCAGCATTTCATGGCTTCTCCAACTTCGTCGGCCTCTGATAAGTTGAGTACCATTTCTTTTATGTATAAATGTAGGGTCTTGGTAAATTTAAAGTGATTAATAGGATTAATCTTTGTTTCAAGAGCCGTTGCCTACCGGAGGCGTCATGGACGCTGTCGCTCGCTAGGTATGAGTTTTAGTTAGTCAGAGCGACATTCCCGGTTGTTTTGCTTTAATAAATCTTAGCTATTTAGCGTTACATAGGATTTCCTTTCGTGCTTTTAGTATTATTTTGGCGAAGTATTTGCCAACTCTGGCCTACGCTAGGCCATGTAGCCTAGTCGTTTGGTCCTAGTACTTCCTGCATGATTTTGGTTTTTCGAGTGTTTTAAAATTTTATTGAAGCTTTAGGCTGTTTTTTGTACATTTAAGATTATGTTGAATATTTCCAAGATAGTATACGAGTGAGTTTCGGTGATTTAGGTAATCGATTCTCTTGGTGCCTAGGCTAAGTTGCTTATGGAGCCTTAGTATACTTTCTCATACTCCCCGGTTGCTTTCTTTTCTTCGGAGAAGGTATGCAATCCCTTTCCCTCTGTTTAAGCCTTGGGCTTATCCCTAAGTGGTTTATCTGAATTAACTTTCGATAAAACTATACTGGGGTGCTACTGTACCTCCCTGTTCCAGTAAGTCTGGTTTCAGAGAGGGGCAGAACAACAGAATTTTTAGTCTGAGTCTGTGTTTGTCTGGCTTGGGGTAGAGTCTCCCTCGCTGGCCTGACACAGACATAGGAGGCTTAGCCTCCTTAGGTCACTACCGAAGGATTCTGTACGAGATGATTCCTTCTTTTGTGATCTAGCAGACTAGTCCTTGTTGCAGTTCTCGGTGGGAGGATAAGATCCTTTCCCTGGGAGTAGCAACACCTTCCTTGCTTTGGTTCTTTGGGAGCTGGCAAGTATTGCTGGCCTCCCTCCTTGGATCTCCCTTAGGCTAAGATGAGTTTTCTTGGCTGCGGGTGATCCTTCACTAAAGCAAGGTTGGTAGGACCCTCTTTTGTCCCTTCCCCCTCTATCTCTGTAATGGCCTAGCCTTTACAGTACTGTACGTCATTCTACATCTGGACCTAGGATAGGTTAGGATGTGGAATTGACTCAGTCCCTTGCCGGCCGGCAAGGGTCTTCTGCTTTGAGTGCTGCCCGGACCTCCCTTGGTCCCTCATCCATGCCTGCCTGTAGAGCCAGACGGCATTGGTCAGGAAGCCTGAATTAGATTCTCCCCTTCCTTATATGCACTCTTTCGGATTGCCGGGCTTGGAGGTAGTTTACGCTCCTATCCCGGCATCCATTCTGTTTTCTTCTAGTGCTGTACCCGACCCGGCTGCCGGCCTATGAGGCCGGCAGCCGGGCAGTCGTAGTCCTCTGGTTCTTTTGCTGCTGGCCGGCATCGGTTGTTTACCTTTGCCGGCCGGCTAATGTCAGCCCTTGTCTGCCGGTCGCTATGAGCAGTGGCCGGCAGCCGGGGACTACCTTGTGTAGTTGCCGATCGGCAGTATTGCCGGCCGACATTGGCTGTTGCCGGCCGGCACATGCATTTGAACCAGCGTTCTGCCGCCTTATAGCTGTTAAGTAGTATACTTTAAAGCTAGTTATGGTGTGTGCCGGCCGGCACATAACCTTCTATACTGTACCAGTATTCTTCAGTATAACATATACTGTAGGAAGAAAACTATAGTATAAGTTTTGGTACAGCACTGTGTGTTCTAACACTTTTGTGTTGTCTTGCACAGCCCTTTGGTGTTGCTTTACAGATAAGAATGTGAGTTCTTTCTTGTCTATTATCCGGGATTTTAAAATCATTGCTTAGGTGTGAGCTACACCTGTTTCCTCTGGAAACTTTTCATTGGTTATTCTAGAAGAGATTAACCATACGATTTTATCATCTGGAAGGCTGCAACAATTGGTTGTGAAGGAAACACAAGTGTGTGTCTTTCCTTTCTGATTTGTTATGCTAAACTGTGCATATCCAGTGATACGTAGTTCACTTGATACTCATGGAAATTTCTTCTCTTTACAGGAGGACCCTCCGAAGTGCGGAAGTGTTTTCTGCAACGTCCGCAGTAAGAACCTCTGCGGACATGAATTTTGTAGGAGGCACGCAGCATGCGCTGTCTCCAAGGGTGATCTCCAGTATTGGGACCCTCAGGTATGTACCGTGTGCACTAACCTGATTACTGAGGCCTTTGATTCCCCTAGGACGGCGGAATCAAGGGATATAGCAAGGGAGAAGCTTCGTACCTGGGTAAGGGGCTTCCAGAAGAACACCTCTGGACCTTATCTTCCGAGTGAGAAGATGAGGGCGTATCTTTTCCCTAGGGCATCAGCTGATGCAGTGATTCGCCAGCCTCAAGAGGAGATCCCCCAAGTTCAGATCCAGGTGGATGCTGAAGTCGTGGTCGCTTTGCAAGACATCCAGTTGGATGACAGGATGTCTGACGTGGACGAGCGTCTGGAGGAAGACCTCCTGGCAGGAGCCCAGGATGAAGTTCAAGCCCCAGACATTGTAGAGGAAGAGGTCGACGAGGTGTCGGCTACTCCGGTTCAGATCCCGGAGCCTATTCCCTCAACATCGTCCGCTCTCCCAGTAGAGCTGGGACAGGCCCTCTCCTCCATTGTTGGAATGATCCAACAAATGCAGAAGGAGAATCAGGAGAAGGCGGCTGCAATGGAACTGCAGATGCAGAGGCTTGCAGCATCACATGGGCCCCAGAAAAGGCTCAATGTGAAAGACCTTCCCTTGTGCTCAGATGCTAACCCGTGGAGGTATGCTGAGCACATGCCGATGACGACTGGAAAGATCGTCATCTCGGATAAGTTGGGTCCAGTTCCCCTAGAGGAGGTGGAATTCTGGCCCAGCAAGGGGTCATATCCGGACTGTTATGTCCGGCTGAGGAAGGAACCAGCTTCAAAGGAGGAGACAGAGCCGAAGGAGGTCATAGCTGCATTGAGTAAGAAGCTCCCTTCCTTTGTGTCCTCTCCTGCTAGAGCCTTCCCCTTTTTACAGAAAGGGTTTGCGGCTGTACTAAAAGCAGTCGAGGCCGGCAAGCCTTGCCCCTCCCTGGAGGAGTGTAAACCCTTGTCGCTGGCCCTGCCTATGGACCACAAAGACTGGAAGGACGTCCATCTTACCTTCTCAGTTGGGAAGTTGGAGGCTGATATTGCCGGACGTCAGTTCGGCGAGGACCTCCCTAAGCTGTCTGACTTTCTTTTGCGGAGAGAGCTCGAGACAAAAGAAAGACTGGCTGCCTCAATGTCTCTTCACACCACTCTTGAGACGATGGCAAGTGACCCCAAGGTCCATGAAATGTTCATGGTAGTGGCCAAGACTCATCTGGCCACAGTGACGAAGGATCTTTATAGCTTCGTCAGGGCGAGGAGAGCTTGTAGGGAGTTCGTGTTCACCTCGGCTACGGTGAGGCACGAGCCAAGGAAACTAATCTCCTCCAACATTTGGGGCAAAGACCTTTTCCCTACCGAATTGGTCAAAGAAGTTGTTGATAAGGCCGCCACGGAGAATAGAGACCTTCGCCAGAAGTGGGGCCTGGCTATCAAAAGAAAGTCTTCCCCGGATGAGGGTCCTCAACCAAAGAGGAAGACTATGAGGACTAGGCTACCGTCTCGGCCAGCCAAGCCTCTTAGACAGCAACAGCAACTGCAATTGCCATTGCCTTCAGTGCCCCAGATGGTGGCACAAACCCCGACCACATTCCAATGGGTACCCCAGGCCGTGTCGACACAGTCCACGGCATTCACCCCAACGTTCGAAGGGCAGTCTACTTCCTTTCGAGCAAAGCCTAGAGGAGCAGCCAGAGGCTCGTCTAGGCGCCCCTCAAGGGGAAGGGGATTCAGGGGTGGTCGCGGTCAGGGAGGCAAAACCTCAGGACGGCAGTCCAAGTGAGATGATGCCGGTAGGAGGGAGACTTCAGAATTTTCGGGATCGTTGGACCTTCGATCCCTGGGCCCACAGCCTACTCAAGAACGGACTGGGCTGGAGCTGGTACAGCACTCCACCCCCGTGCCCTCGGTTTTTCCAACACTCCACCCCCGTTCTGGAGGAGTACGTTCAAGAACTGTTGGAGAAAAAAGTGATCCGAAGGGTGAAGTCCATCAAATTCCAAGGGAGGCTGTTTTGTGTTCCCAAGAAAGACTTGGAAAAGCTCAGAGTCATTCTGGACTTGTCGCCACTCAACAAGTTCATAGTGAATTGCAAGTTCAAGATGCTAACACTGCAACACATAAGGACCTTACTGCCCAAGAGGGCATATTCCGTCTCCATAGACTTGTCAGACGCCTATTGGCACGTTCCAATCAACCGTCGACTCTCCCCCTACCTAGGGTTCAAGCTACAACGAAGACTATACGCCTTCAGAGCCATGCCATTCGGGCTAAATATAGCCCCAAGGATTTTCACGAAGCTTGCGAGCGTAGCTCTCAAACAATTACGCCTAAAGGGAATTCAGGTAGTAGCCTACCTGGACGACTGGCTGGTGTGGGCAGCATCCGACACAGAATGCTTGCAAGCTTCCAGTCAAGTGATCCAGTTCCTAGAGTATCTAGGCTTCAAGATCAACAGAAAAAAGTCTCGACTTTCTCCATCTCAAAAGTTCCAGTGGCTGGGGATCCACTGGGACCTAATGTCACAACGTTTCTCCATCCTGGCGAAGAAAAGGAAGGAGATAGCGGGTTCTGTCAAGAGACTTCTAGATTCCGAAAGGATATCAAGACGCGAACAGGAGAGGGTTCTGGGCTCTCTCCAGTTTGCTTCGGTGACAGACCCAGTGCTAAGAGCACAGCTAAAGGATGCAACCGGAGTTTGGAGAAGTTATGCATCAAACGCGCGAAGAGATCTGAGAAGACCAGTTCCGCTTCGGCTACGTACTCTTCTCAGGCCTTGGTCCCAAGCCAGACATCTAAAGAAGTCGGTTCTTCTTCAGCCACCTCCCCCGTCGGTGACGATTCACTCAGACGCCTCGAAGGAGGGATGGGGAGGTCACTCTCATCGGAAAAAAGTCCAGGGGACTTGGTCCAAGCTATTCAAGACCTTTCACATAAACTTTCTAAAAGCTATGGCAGTGCTCCTTACCTTAAAGAAAGTCTCCCCGCGTTACTCGATCCACATAAGGTTGGTGATGGACAGCGAGGTAGTTGTGAGATGCTTGAATTGACAAGGATCGAGGTCACCACCTCTCAACCAGGTGATGTTGGCCATCTTCCGATTGGCGGAAAAGAAGAAGTGGTACCTGTCGGCAGTTCACCTTCAAGGAGTCCGCAATGTGACAGCGGACGCTCTATCCAGGTTCACACCGATAGAGTCGGAATGGTCCTTAGACGCAGGATCATTCTCCTTCATTCTGAATCAAGTCCCAGAACTGCAGATAGACCTCTTTGCGACGAAAGACAACAAGAAGTTGCCCCTGTACGTGTCCCCGTACGAGGACCCCTTAGCGGAAGCAGTGGACGCGATGTCCCTCGACTGGAACAGATGGTCCAGGATTTATCTGTTCCCTCCTCACAACCTTCTGTTGAGGGTCCTCAACAAACTGAGATCCTTCAAGGGGGTAGCGGCAATAGTGGCCCACAAGTGGCTGAACAGCGTGTGGTTCCCCCTGGCATTGGAACTACGGCTGAAGTTTGTACCGCTACCAGATCCAGTTCTGACCCAGCGAGTCCAGAAGTCGACTGTCTGCGCTTCATTACAGAAAACCCGGACCCTGCAGCTCATGATTTTCTCTCCCTAGCGGTGAGAAAGCGTTTCGGGATTTCGAAAGCCAGCATAGACTTCCTAGAGGAATATAAGTGCAAATCTACTAGAAGGCAATATGAGTCATCTTGGAGAAAATGGGTGGCCTTTGTCAAGGCGAAGAATCCGCAGGAGATCTTGACAGACTTCTGCTTATCTTTCTTCATCCACCTCCATGGTCAAGGGTTGGCAGCTAACATGATTTCGGCGTGTAAGTCTGCTTTGACAAGACCCATTCTATATGCCTTCCAGGTCGACCTCGGTAACGAGATCTTTAATAAAGTTCCGAAAACCTGCGCTAGGCTCAGACCTTCAGCACCTCCAAAGCCCATTTCATGGTCTTTAGACAAAGTTCTTCATTTCGCTTCTCTGTTGAGCAATGAGGAGTGTGCGTTAAAGGATTTGACACAAAAAGTTATTTTCCTATTTGCACTCGCGTCCGGGGCCAGGGTTAGTGAGATCGTAGCCCTCTCGAGAGAGGCAGGTCGTGTTCAGTTCCTGGATGGGGTAGAACTGAACCTGTTTCCGGATCCTACGTTTCTCGCCAAGAATGAGTTACCCACCAACAGGTGGGGTCCCTGGAAAATCTGCCCTCTGAAAGAAGATGCATCTCTATGTCCAGTAGAATGCCTAAAGGTCTATCTTCGTAGAACTTCAGACTTCAAGGGTGGTCAACTATTCAGGGGAGAAACATCAGGCTCAAATTTATCTCTGAATCAACTCAGAGCGAAAATCACATATTTTATTCGCAGAGCGGATCCTGACAGTACACCCGCAGGTCACGATCCGAGGAAAGTTGCCTCATCCTTAAATTTCTTTAATTATATGGATTTTGAACATCTCCGTTCATACACTGGCTGGAAGTCTTTCAGAGTGTTCTTTCGTCACTATGCGAAGCAAGTAGAGGAACTAAAGAGATCTGTGGTAGCAGTGGGTCGCGTCGTTAACCCTACTGTTTAACTCTGCGAGGAACAGTGGTTTTAATTGGGACGATTAATTCCAGGTTGAGTGTGTAGTTACATACTGTACTACAAACTAAGTGAGGGCACTGAGTTGCCCACGTAGACTGTTCCATTTCCAAAGGTGAACCTAGCATAAGTGCAGACATGTGTGCCGAGCGTTTCTAACACTAATGTGATTGATTTGTAATACAGACTTTTATGACTTTGATACCTCGGTATCTTAAAAGTGGCAATAATGTTTTTTCTTTCAGATAAACAAGTTCTGTTTACAATCATACTTATGCTTAAAGTTTTGGGTTATTCTCTTCTTATATATATATATATATATATATATATATATATATATATATATAATTGTTGTTAACCTGTCTATTTATTATCTGTCAATAAACTTGTTCTTGAGAACCTTGCGTCTCCTTCACCTATGTCAATTTATTGGTATAATTGAGCATTCATTCTATGTACTTTATCGGGGATAATTCTAATAGAATTGTTCCTTTATGCAAGCTATGTTACATTGGTTTATGCTTTCCCTTAACGGGAGGACTCCATCCCATAACGGGACGGTGGCGGATTTACAAGTTTCCTCCTATGCGGATATAAACCTTTGTCCAATACAAGTATTGTGCGGAGAACTGGTCGATATTTCATATTGACGCAGTGGTTCTTTACAAACTATGCTTTACTTAATATAGGGTGAGACCACTATATTGGCTTGCCTGGTATTCATACATAGGTATATGTACTCTTCGAGACTTTTCCAGAGTCTAGTAGGACTCTTCCCTGTAGGGGGCAGGAAGCTCTAACATGGTTTATGGTTAGTTGAAAAGATGTATAACAGTAACATCTTAGGTCTCTAGGTCTAGTCGACCGGGAAAAATTACCTCCGGGGAGTACGGCACGTTCTGAGAATCCACAGATACAGTAATGCTCTGGTATACTTCCATCAGGACAACATGGCTTGAGCCCAAAAAACGGATTTTGAGCGAAGCTAAAAATCTATTTTTGGGTGAGAGGGCCATGTCGTCCTGATGGACCCGCCCTTCCCTTTCTATGAAAGGGCTGTAGGACCCCTCCCTACATACAGTATCTGTAGCACCTCGTGTATCGCTACAAGGAATACAGATGGCGCCAGGCACGCTTACGAAACTGGAGAAGAGGGAGCCTTGGGAGCGGCTCCCCCTTTTTCTTTCCCGTTTCGTTTTCTTGCCAATCGACCCCTCGATGTGCTATCTCTGTTTGGGGTGCAGATTGCCATGTGGCGTGTCAAGAATACGTCCTCTGATATGTCGCGATATCCCTTTCATTAGGGATATTCGCTCCAGGAGTTAGAATTCTGGGTACCTTAAGGTAAATTCTCTGGGAATATCGCCGTAGTTGTAATATACCCTAGGAAGCTACCCTATAGGAACTTCCATCAGGACGACATGGCCATCTCACCCAAAAATAGATTTTTCGCTTCGCTCAAAATCCGTTTTGTAGTAATACGTTTAGCGTCAAAAACCTATTAAACTACAATGTTATATTGCCCCTTACGACTCTCAAAGATCTACTCGAGTGATTATCGATAGTACTACTTGTTGTACAAAAGAAGCACGCATTTTCGCAGCAAATTGAGGAATAGTTTTTATCTCTTATTACCCATTTAAAATCATACCTTGCAGAAACACGACATCGAAGTTATTTCGAAGAAAAAAGAAAAGGGTGAACACGAAGGCATTTAACTGCAAACATTCAAAATAGATTTTCTCATGATTCATAACAATTTTAGAAGTGAGTAATAGAATACACTCTCGTGTTATATTTTTTTTTTTTTTTTTTTTGTAGCATGTATAGCAAGATTTATGACTGCTTTTTCTTGCGATGCAAGTGTTTTTCACCACCATTTTGATAGGTAAAGGAACTGAGTGATCAAAGTACATTTTACACGAAGATATTTGTTAAAACAGGAGGACCTTTGCCATTATCGGAGCTTTTACTGATGAAATTGTGGGTAGAAGGAACAAGAAGGTTATATAAGGATAGTCTACTGATTTGATTTTAGGTAGTATATCTTGAGAGAGAGAGAGAGAGAGAGAGAGAGAGAGAGAGAGAGAGAGAGAGAGAGAGAGAGAGAGAGAGAGAGATTATTCTAGTAGGTTGTAGATATACATTAACTTAGGTAAGCTATTATATTTTTCTTTATAATACCTTGATTCTAGAATGTAATTTAAAACAAAAATTCTTTGTATTGTATTCAATATAACGTTCCTTGAAAGATACAGTTGGTACACTTCACTCCTTCAATCATTTCATTGAAAGTTGATTCAGTTTTGTACCTTGCAAAAAGAAAAGGAAAAAAAAAAAAAAAACTTTATTCACGCACCAATTAACTTGTTCGTTTCTTGCTATCCTTTGAAGCTGCATGCGACTGTTTTTGCGGAGGAACTAAAAAAAAAAAGGTGCTACTATAGTGTGAGGTCTACCGTCATATGTCGCCTACCCAGGTGGAGGGTGAGGTCTACCGCGTGACCAGCGTCCCAGAGGACCGCACCTAGCCATCGAACATGTGAACTGCCCAAATCCATCAAAACGGTGACCTGTCCACGTGACCTGCCCATATAAAAGGAAGTAAATGGAGCTCCTAAATCCCTACGGGCCAACCAAAGGAAAGGCCCGTGCCAACAACTAGTGTTGGCTATAATACTCCAACAACAACAACAAGCTCCTAAATCAGTTTTTCCCTCGGCCTAAAAGAGATATCATCGATTGAGGGTACTAAAAATGTTACTGAAGGAGTTTTATAGAAGAGTCATTCTGACAGAAGAAGCAGCACTCACCTTTTTAAGAGAGCACAATCTCTTGGATACAGTTCAAGAAGCAGATCCATGCCATAAATGTGGTTCTGTTATGCAGGAAAAAAGAAAGCGTAACAGAGGAGGAGAATTCAAGCATGTGTTACGTTGCCCTCGAAAGGGTTGTCAAACTACACGGTCTGTTCGTACAGGAAATCCATTTTTCCATTATACGGATATGAACAACAAATTGCACTGCAACCTAAGCCTGTGTGAAATATTAGAATTAATATTTAGAAATGTATGGAAATATATGATAACATGTTTGATGTACGAAGAGTGTATCGCTAGAATAAATGTATGGAAATATATGATAACATGTTTATTTTTACCTTTATTCCTTTTTTTTTAATGTAATTAGAAATCCAATTATCTATTTAAGTCATTTCTGAGATATGTTTAAATTAAGTGTTTATTGCTTAAACAAATGTATGAAATGTGTTTTATCTATGAGGGACGAATAATTAAGCAGTAGACCTCACGCTATAGTAGTAACGGGAGGTAGATCTCACGCTATAGTGTGGTAGACCTCACGCTATAGTAGCACCGATATATATGTATTATAGCCACGGAAGGAAAAATGAAAAGACTTTACTGGAGTTAGTGCTTTCGTCCATTAAGCCTGGTTCACGCTATGCCAGTAATTTACTATCGTTTCCAGAGGCCGTGTAATAGTGTTTTTTTTTTAAATAACTCCTAAAATAACTGATGGATTTCCATGATATCAAAGCAGGGAGCGCTTCATACAATGGCCTAATTTTGGGAAATACTGTGCATTGCCAATTACGTTTCATTAACTTTTTTACTTAAGAAAATGAAGCTAAAGCCAGTCTTAGCCACCCACACATTCGCAAAAGTGATGACGTCCCTCAGTGACGTTGTTATAACGTTTCTTCCCCTGTACCTCCCACCCCCCGAATTGTTAAACGCCTGTTTAACTCCATAGATAATTGTCATATGACCTACCCCAAGCAATACGAAATTCTTTGTCAGTAAAAGCTCAGCATACCTGGTAATGTGATTCGTGACTTTAGACTTTACCTAAACACAAGACCAATGTTTTATATCTTACCCACTCACTTACATTGAAGATCAAGAATGAGACTTATGACAGGAGACGAAAGAGGCCATGCTAAAGGGTACCTGACACTTGCATGCATTGATGCGCGAACTCGCGTGAACGAGTCGTGAAAATGTCGTGAACAGTGCTGGAACTCGCGTGCCAGAGCGTACCAATGCGTGCCATGCGTGCCCAGAACTTTGAAATGTTTAAAGTTTGTGGCACGCATTGGCACGCACAAAATAGTCGTGAAATAGTCGTGAACGATGCGCCAACTGGAGTGAACTGGAGTGAACAGTGCGGGAACTGGCGTGAACTGGAGTGAACGATGCGGGAAGTGGCGTGAACTTTATAATGAAGAGAAACAAAAAGGAAACGAAAAAATTAATGAAAAGGAAAGAAAAATAAACCTAATAAATTTTTAAATTTGCTGTTTTAATGTGAAAAAAAATGATATCTTATTTCAAACTATTTCTATAACTTTATAATGAAGAGAAACAAAAAGGAAACGAAAAAATTAATGAAAAGGAAAGAAAAATAAACCTAATAAATTTTTATATTTGCTGTTTTAATGTGAAAAAAAATGATATCTTATTTCAAACTATTTCTATAACTTTATAATGAAGAGAAACAAAAAGGAAACGAAAAAATTAATGAAAAGGAAAGAAAAATATAAACCTAATAATTGTTTATATTTGCTGTTTGAATGTAAAAATAAAATGATGTCTTATTTCATGCACACACTTATTTTCCTCTATTACCAATCAAGACCCAAAACTTTTGTTTTAAATAGAAATGAACTGAAAAATAAACCCAAAAAATTTTTAAGTTTGCTGTTTGAATGTAAAACTAAAATGATGTTTTATTTCATCAACATACTTATTCTTCTTTATTACCTTAAAATGAAGAGCAAAATAAATTTTTTCTGTTTGCTGTTTTAATGTAAAAATAAAATGATTTCTTATTTCAACACACTTTTTTCTCAATTACCTTGAAATCAACAGCCTAAAAACTTTTCATGTTTGCTGCTTTTAATGTTAAAATAAAATGCTTTCTTAATACTTGTACATATTTTATGTCTGCTATTTATATGTAAATCAAATGCTTTCTTATTGAAACAAAAATAAAGGGCAACAAAAAATACAAACGAAAAAGATACGTTTCTTCTCCTCAATGCAATGGTGTCTCTGACAGAAAGCATTGTTGTCTCTTCCGAAGCCAATCCAAGAATGTCCTCGGGTTGGAGAAGCCCCGTTTTTATATGGAGTGGCCAATTCGTGAACTGGCGTGAACGATGCGGAAACGATGTGGAATGATGTGCGAACTCGCGTGAACGTGTCGTGAACTTCTCGTGAACTACGCGTGCCAATTCGTGCCATGGCGTGAACGTCGCGTGAACGATGCGCGAACTGGAGTGAACTGGTCGTGAACAGTGTGGGAAAAACACCAGTGGAAAGTGGCACGCGTGGAAAAAAGGCGCGCAAGTGTCAGGTAGGCTTAACCCTACACTTTGCACGCGAGTGTTGGTAAAGCAATAGAAATATAGTTTTCTTTAGGGTAAGCCGTAGGACTCATTCTTCCATACAACACAGGTTACTCGATACATCAATTGCCAGGAAGAAAATGACAGAGAGCATTGTTTGATATAATTTATCATATCAATTTCACCAGAGAGAGTAGCTTGAATTCCTTAGAAGGTAGACTTCTAAAAGATGTTTCATATAAGGGCATTGACATCGGCCATTTGATAAATTTTGAAATCATATATATATATATATATATATATATATATATATATATATATATATATATATATATATATATATATATATATAATATATATATATATATATATATATATATATATATATATATATATATATATATATAAATGTGTGTGTGTGTTCATACATACATAAGATTTATTATATTTCAACCCATAGATTTATATATTTATTTACGTTATAAGTACCAGTACCTATTTTTGTTACTTAAAAGGTATGTGACAAATATCATTACGACTTTGTCACTGGAATTATACCAGACTTCAATTAATGAACCAATCAACCTTACTTTAAGAAATCCATTGACATTGTCTACATGCCAAGCTGATATACTCGTATCAAAGTATTCATTAGCTTTGCTTTTCCAAACTAATGTTATCACCAATTGCTGGAAACCATAGATTTATGAGAAATGAAAAAAAAAAAAAAAAAAAATGGACACATATACATTTTACTCATCACCACTCTCAAGGAAAAAAAATGGTTTTCTATTTCTACTAATGTTTTTATTTTATTTTTTTATTTTATTTTATTTTTTAATCGCAAATCTAAAATTTGTAGGAGTCCGAGTAGAATATCTCTCAGTGCGATTCCATACCCCTGTTTTAAATCTCTTCTATTATGTTTGTTAATTTGTGTTAACCATCTAATCATTATCTACCACCATAAAACATTTTATTGCTCTTCCGGCTCATTTTATATGTGCAGTACACAGTCTTTCCTAACAGGGATTTACTCGGTAGCCTAATAACAATGGGAATGAAGGAAAGAAGGAAAGAAGGAAGGGGGGGGGGAGTACTAGGATAGCCATAGGTGTAAACACCGAAGGAGGGTTGGGGGAACCTCTGCGTCACAGTTACGTGATTAAGTACCACTTCTTCGAAACGCTCTGAAGGAAGGGAAGAAGTTCCTCTTTTTTCTCAAAAGTAAACGGGTTAATTAAGCACATCTGTCAATTCATTGTACGCCAAAAATTAGGCCAATGTTTGAAACATTCATTGCTGTAGTTTCATGGAAATTCATAAGCCGGTTAGTTAGATATTTGGGAAAAACACTATTGCACGGCCTCTGGAAACGATAGTAGTCAAGTGACGAGTAATTCAGCTAATAAACGTGTCTGACCACCAAACAGTTTATTCAAGTAGTTTAGTAAGCAATTTAGTGATTTAGTGTTTAGTCGATCCAAAATGTTCTATTTTTACGGTCAAGTAGTAGCCCCGCCCACTTGTCATTCGTCCACTAAACCAGTGAGAACACAAGTGTTGAATTTAGTAATTTAGTGGAGTTCATGAGTTCGATGGAATGACGAGACAACACTAAAATCTATTCCAAAATATTTACAACATGAGAGCTTGTGGAATGTTAAATGTCCTCAGTATGAAAATAAACAAATCAAGCAAAGTGCCTACACTGATTTGGAGAAAACCATGGATATACCTGGATTTGGAGAGGAGATAAAAGCAAAAATCAAGAACATCTTTTATTGGCCTTTTAGCTTTACTGTGTTGCCTGTTCATCTTGTGATGCCTTACACACTAATGTACTCAACTTGATTGACTGTGCGAACGAAATTGATCAGTTTAGTAGGAAAGTAGTAACTAAACTACTCGCAACTTGACTAAACTACTGGCATAGGGTGAACCAGGCTTAATGGATGAAAGTACAAACTCCATCCAAGTCTCTTCATTTTTCCTTCCGTGGCTATAATAGAATTTTTTCGCGTTACGAAGTATAGCGAAAAATAATTGTCCTAACGACATGTAAGCAGATCTTAAGTGTCTTGTTACTTAAGATCAGTTGTTATGTAGGCAGTGGCCAATGAGAATTTAGTGTTGGGTGAAACGTATTCGATGTTTTGAAGAGGTATTTAGCAAGTGGTCACTTTCTAGCGCACGCTAGCCCGAGCAAGTCGAATTTATTATCCAGGACGCCAGGCAGGGTCAAATACAGCTTCAGATGTGAATAGTGTTTTCACGCTAGCAATCAGAATGCTGAAACCGTTACAAGAAGCGATGGACAACTATTATCCGATTTCCAGAAGAATATTCAACAAGTATCCGCACCTCGTTAAAGTATGATGGAAAACCATTTTAATGAGCATCGCGTTATTTTGAGGAAACTGATACGAAAATGTTAGCATTAGATGCGATTGTTGATCAACTTGGAGGACAAGGAACATCTAAAACTGTTGCAGAAACGAGTTAGTACGCAAAGAGCAGCTTCGCCGAAAGTGTCTAGCTAGTTCAAGATCGAGGGAAAGTGTGGATTCATATCAACTTTGATGGAAGAGGTCTAGAGCTCAATAAAGGCCGAGAGTTGACATTGTAGCCGGGAATGTACCAAGAATGACGTCGGAAAGATAAGTGAAAATATAGCTGTTTTTATTTTGTATACTTAGCAGTTAGTACAAGGAAATTGGAACATTGTTTATTTTATTTTATTGTTTTTAATCACCTGTTGGTTGTTGTTATTCACAATACATTGAACAGAATTAGATTGGGATAGTCATTGACGTCTAAAAGGGCGATCACAAAATTCCATTTCAAAACCGTTACTGTGGTTGTTGGATTGGGTAACAATAGGTCAGGAAGGGACGAATCAGAGTTTATTCAAGGAGAATGGGTGACACTGGTATCAGAAAAACTAAGAATTAATTCCTTTTACGGTGACCAAGACTGGAAATGGTAAGCAAAGGCTGGTTTTTTATTACAAACTTTTTAAGGATTTAATCAGTCTACAGTCTGCTTATCGCATAGAAATATCTTTCTCATTAGGGGAAAAATTTTAAAGTTTTTATAATGGATTATCTTTAGATATTTTTGAATGCAGCGGTACATCTTTACTAAAGTTCTTAAGTCTGTTAGATATTGGAGATCTAAGGAAGTGAAGATTGAAGTATTTTTAGATAACGGCATAGCTGCGGATGGTTGTTTTGAAGGGGCATTGGATGCTAGCTATTTACTTTAAAAGCTTCAAGATTTGGATTTATTTACAAGAAAGTATAATTGGTTTTCAGACTCTAAATTGTATTTGGAAAGGTCTACAGAGGACGAATACTGAAGGCAAATTCCGTAACTACAGTATCAGGATAAACTATGTCGTTAAAGATCTTGTTTAGATGCCAAACCTTCTGAATTAACAAAAACGTTATTTTAACGAATATCTTTTGGACAGAATTGTCTGTTACATAATTTCCACGAAATTTGTCGTGAGAGGTATTGTTAAAATGTAAACGATAAAGTATTTCTGTATTTTTACATATAGAGCAAAGCTAGTTGAGAACTTGAAGAAATATCAGATGCTCTGGTTGAGATCACGTTTTGGCGCAGAAATTCATTCCTTTTATTTTGGTTGTTACTTTAACTATATACTTGCATCAGACTTATTTAACCTATTACTTCATTGTGACGCCTAATATGTCTGCAGTTTATCACTATATTGTGACGCCAAAAATGTAGGCAGTTTATCACTATATTGTGACGCCTAAGGTGTAGGCAGTTTATCACTATATTGTGACGTCTGAGATGCAGGCAGTTTATCACTATATTGTGATGCCTCAGATGTACTGTAGCAGCTTAGCACTATTGTGATGCCTCAGATGTAGGCAGTTTAGCACTATTGTAACGCCTCAGATGTAGGCAGGTTAACACTATATTGTGACGCCTCGGATGTAGGCAGTTTAGCACTATATTGTGACGCCTCAGATGTAGGCAGTTTATCACTCTATTGTGACGCCTAAGATGTAGGCAGTTAATTACTATAT
>NC_090728.1:163027812-163050312 GCF_036898095.1 Palaemon carinicauda | reverse complement strand
CAGGGAAATAACCAAAGACTTCATACTGGGGAAAATTTTGCTCAGTTAAGTTCTCCTTCCCGATGCGAATTTCGAAGTCATATAAATCTTTAGCAGATGAGTTGGGTTGCAATACAAACAGGATTCGACGAATAGCTCTAATATGTTTCAAGTCCAGCTTGAACCAAGGGTAGTAAAAATCACTACTTCTGTAACAGTCATCAAGGTTCCCAAATTGATAGAATCCGTCTATCATATGGGTGATCACTCTCTTGGGTGATTTTCTGTCAGCTGGCTTTCCTTCAACAATTGCCCCAACAGCAAAGTCACGAGGTCTCCTGGTATAACAGTCGAGAGCGTCACTAAGATTAGTTTCGTTGTACCCATAGACAACATACATGTCGAAGAAAAGGCAGGTACGGTTGGAAGCTCGGTCCGGACACCAGAGATTGCACCACCCCATTTGCTGGCACTCTATAGAGCAAGCCGTGGCGAATGTCCTACTTGGAGCCACCACATTCACGCCCGTCGAACCATTCTGAACTGCACCGGTGATGAGTCGAGAGTGAGAAATCTTCACCGATCGCCACACGGTCAAGTCCATGCAGAATGTTATGCCAGTCATAAAATAACTAAGAGTAACAGCTGCTAAAATGGTTTCTATGATGTGCATTGTGGTGAAAAGTAACACTTCTGTGGATCCTGTCTTCGTGTTTTGGTCTTCAGGAATCGTTATGCACTACGTTATGACCAGCCTCTACCAGATGTAGAGCAAGACTACAGTATGAATATAGAGAAAGGATGAGCCGAGTAACGTAGATTGCATGCGACACTTGAATAAAACATTGCTATTCTTTGTTTTCATGTCTGAACGAGATAAATGTACTGAATATAAAATAAAATTGGATACAAGGAAATAAAATTTAGTAGGTAATAAACTAGTCGTTTTTTTCTAAATAGTACCCATTTAAAGTTGATATTTTTTTTTAAAGACATTACTTTTAAAATTTTCTGCAAATGAAAAAGAAAAATTTAGTGAAAAGGCATACCTAACCAACTTCCTAAACCTAAATTTAATGATTCTTCAAAAATCCACATGAAGCAAAAGATATTTTTTTTTACAGTGAGATTGGCATGTGATGTAGCACTACTGCGCAAATATTCTCTATGCACACACACAGAAGGATATATATATATATATATATATATATATATATATATATATATATATATATATATATATATATATATACATATATATATATATATATATGTATATATATACATATATATATATATATATATATATATATATATATATATATACATATATATATATATGTATATATATATATATATATATATATATATATGTATATATATATATAATATATATATATATATATATATATATGTATATATATACATATATATATATATATATATATATATATATATATATATGTATATATATACATATATATATATATATATATATATATATGTATATATATATATATATATATATATATATATATATATATATATATGTATATATATATATATATATATATATATATATTTATGAAACAAAGCTTATCACTTCAAACAGCCAACTATTGAAGCGTTCTGTCATTGACAGTAGCTAAGTCAGAATTGTCCAAATTATGAGATAGTGGGCATGAAGGGAGAATATGAATGATGGTCTAGGTATTTTCTCCACATTCGCAGGACTGGTCAGTTTTATGGCCCCATTTGACTAGACTGTCACCTGTTCTGGCCACTCCAGCTCTAGCTCTGTTGAGGGCACTCCAATCTTGTCTGAGAAGTAATACCCCATCAGCAATTTCTTCAGTGGGGTGATTCTCCAGTTAACAAACATCAGGATATTAGAGGAAGAATTTTTTTTCTTATTTTTTTACATAAGATTATTTGCTAGCAATAATAATAATAATAATAATAATAATAATAATAATAATAATAATAATAATAATATATGTTATTAGCTTCTTTGCCTTTACTTAAAGCATTGCAACTTACGCAATTACTACGGTTTCGAAACTTTGAATGTTAAGGAAACTTCCTAGTGCAATACCTATGATATTATTACTGTAAAAGAACAAACGCACGAGAAGTATCAAATATAATAGCCTAAAAGGACTTTCTGATGAATATTTTATCATCTTTTGGCGACACGGCACTCTAACATGTACCAAGATAGAAGCGATAGCTGATGTTAGATGTGTAAAGAAAAAATCCATTAGTGTCACTTACACGTGAAGTTGGGCGCTTTCATTCATATTATTCGTGAGGAAAGAAAAAATCAATTTTTCAGTCACTTGCATGTGAAGTTTGACGCTCTCATTCATATTATTCGTAAGAAAAGAAAAAATCAATTTTTCAGTCACTTGCATGTGAAGTTTGACGCTCTCATTCATATTATTCGTAAGAAAAGAAAAAATCAATTTTTCAGTCACTTGCAAGGGAAGTTTGACTCTCTTTCATATTATTCATAATACAAGAAAAAAATCTATTATTCAATCACTTGCATGTGAAGTTTGATGCCCTCATTCAAATCATGGTCTCATTCATATCATTCGTAAGTAAAGAAAAAATCCATTATTCAGTCACTTGCATGTGAAGTTTCATGCTCTCATTCATATTATTCGTAATACAAGATAAAATCTATTATTCAGTCACTTGCATGTGAAGTTTGGCGCTCTAATTCTTATTATTCGTGATAAAAGAAAAAAATACTTTATTCAGTCACATACATATAAAGTTTGTTGCTCTCATTCATATTCGCAGGAAAAGAAAAAATCCTTTATTCAATCACTTACATGTGAAGTTTGATGCTCTCATTCAAATTATTCGTAATACAAGAAAAAAATCTATTATTACATCACTTGCATGTGAAGTTTGACGCTCTCATTCATATTATTCGTAAGAAAAGAAAAAATCAATTTTTCAGTCACTTGCAAGGGAAGTTTGACTCTCTTTCATATTATTCATAATACAAGAAAAAAAAATCTATTATTCAATCACTTGCATGTGAAGTTTGATGCACTCATTCATATCATTCGTAAGAAAAAATCCATTATTCAGTCACTTGCATGTGAAGTTTCACGCTCTCATTCATATAATTCACAAGAAAAGAAAAAATCCATTATTCAGTCACTTGCATGAGAAGACTGGCAATCTCATTCATATTATTCACAAGAAAAGAAAAAATCCATTATTCAGTCACTTGCATGAGAAGACTGGCAATCTCATTCATATTATTCACAAGAAAAGAAAAAATCCATTATTCAGTCACTTGCATGAGAAGACTGGCAATCTCATTCATATTATTCACAAGAAAAGAAAAAATCCATTATTCAGTCACTTGCATGAGAAGACTGGCAATCTCATTCATATAATTCACAAGAAAAGAAAAAATCCATTATTCAGTCACTTGCATGAGAAGACTGGCAATCTCATTCATATTATTCACAAGAAAAGAAAAAATCCATTATTCAGTCACTTGCATGAGAAGACTGGCAATCTCATTCATATAATTCACAAGAAAAGAAAAAATCCATTATTCAGTCACTTGCATGAGAAGACTGGCAATCTCATTCATATTATTCACAAGAAAAGAAAAAATCCATTATTCAGTCACTTGAATGTGAAGTTTGGCGCTCTTATTCATATTATTCACGGAAAAAGAAAAAATCTATTATTCAGTTATTTGCATGTGAAGTTTGGCGATCTCATTCAGATTATTCACATGAAAACAAAAAATTCCATTATTCAGTCACTTCAATGTGAAGTTTGGCACTCTCATTCATATTATGCTCTCATTCACATTATTCGTAAGATATAAAAAAATAATTATTCGGTCACTAGTATGTGAAGTTTGGCTCTCTCATTCATATTATGCTCTCATATTATTTGTAAGAAAAGAAAAAAATTCATTATTCAGTCACTTGCATAATAAAAGAAAAAATCTATTATTCAGTCACTTGCATGTGAAGTTTGACGCTCTCATTCATATTATTCGTAATACAAGAAAAAAACTTTTATTCAGTCACTTCCATGTGAAGTTAGGTGCTCTCATGCATATCATGCTCTCATTTGTAATAAAAAAAAAAAATACATTATTCGGTCACTCTTATTCTTAATAAAAGAAAAAATCTATTATTCAGTCAATTCAATGTGAATTTTGACGCTCTCATTCATATTATTCATAAGAATATAAAAAAAAATCCTTTATTCAATCACTTCCATGTGAAGTTTGGCGCTTTCATTCATATTATTCGCAAAAAACGTAAAAATCCTTTATTCAGTAACTTGCATGTGAAGTTTGGTGCTATCATTCATATTATTCGTGAGAACAGAAATAATCCTTTATTTAGTCACTTGCAAGTGAAGTTTGGCGCTCTCATTCATATTATTCGTGAGAAAAGAAATAATCCTTTATTTAGTCACTTGTAAGTGTAGTTTTGCACTCTCATTCATATTATTCACATGGAAAGGAAAAATTCTTCATTCAATCACTTGCATGTGAAGTTTTATGCTCTCATTCCTATTATTCATAAGAAAAGAAAAAAGACTTTATTCAGTCACTTCCATGTGAAGTTTGGCACTCATTCATATTATTCGTAATGAAATAAAAAATCCATTTTTCAGTCACTTGTATGTGATGTTTGACGTTCTCATTCACATTATTCATATGAAAAGAAAAAATCCATCATTCAGTCACTTGCCTGTGAAGTTTGACACTCTCAACCATATTATTCACAAGAAAAGATAAAATCCTTTATTCAGTCACTTGCATGTGAAGTTTGGCGCTCTCATTCATATGCTCTCATTTATATTGTTCATAAGAAAAGAAAAAGTCCATTATTCAGGCACTTGCATGTAATGTTTCCCCCTCTAATTCTTAGTATGCTCTCATTCATAATAAAAAAAATCCAATATTCAGTCACTTTTATTTGTAAAAAAATTAAAAAAATCTATTATTTAGTCACTTGCATGTGAAGTTTGACGCTCTCATTAATATTATTCGTAAAAAAAGAAAAAAAATTCTTTATTCAATCACTTGCATGTGAAGTTGGGCGCTCTCATTCATATTATTTGCAATAAAAGAAAAAATCCATTATTCGGACTCTTGCATGTAAAGTTTGGCGCTCTTATTCATATTATTCGCAATAAAAGAAAAAATCCATTATTCGGACTCTTGCATGTGAAGTTTGGCGCTTTCATTCATATTATTGTAAATACAAGAAGAAATCTATTATTCTGTCACTTGCAGGTGAAGTTTGGCATTCTGATTCATATCATTTGTAAGAAAAAAAAATTCATTATTCAGTTACTTGCATATGTAGTTTGACGCTCTCATTCATATTATTCGTAATAAAAGAAAAAATTCATTATTCAGTCACTTGCATGTGAATTTTTGCGCTCTCTTTCATATTATTCACATGGAAAGGAAAAATCCTTTATTCAGTCACTTGCATATGAAGTTTGAAGCTCTCATTCATATTTTTCGTAAGAAAAGAAAAAATCCTTTACTCAGTCACTTGCATGTGAAGTTTGGCGCTCTCATTCTTGTTATTCGTAAAAGAAAAAATCCATTATTCAGTCACTTGCATGCGAAGTTTGACTCTCATTGATATTATTCGTAAGAAAAGAAAAATCTATTATTCAGTCAGTTGCACGTTAAGTTTGGACCTCTAATTCATATCATTCACAAGAAAAAAAATCCTTTATTCAGTCACTTGAATGTGAAGTTTGGCACTCTCAATCATAACATTCACAAGAAAAGAAAAAAATCCTTTATTCAGTAAATTGGATGTGAAGTTTGGATCTCTCATTCATATTAATCACAAGAAAAGGAAAAATCCATTATTCAGTCACTTGCATGTGAAGTTTGGCACTCTCATTCATATTCATCACAAGAAAAGAAAAATCCTTTATTCAGTCGCTTGCATGTGAAGTTTGGCACTCTCATTCATAATCATCACAAGAAAAGAAAAAATCCTTTATTCGGTCGCTTGCATGTGAAGTTTCACACTCATTCATAATATTCGTAAAAAAAAGATAAAATCCATTATTCAGTTATTTGCATGTGAATTTTGATGCTCTCATTCATATTATTTGTAAGAAAAGAAAAAATCCATTATTCAGTCACTTGCATGTTAAGTTTGGCGCTCTTATTCATATTAATCACAAGAAAAGAAAAAATCCATTATTCAGTCACTTGCATGTGAAATTTGACACTCTCATTCATATTATTCGTAAGAAAAGAAAAAATCCATTATTCAGTCACTTGCATGTGAAGTTTGACACTCTCATTCATATTATTTGTAAGAAAAGAAAAAGTCCATTACTCAGTCACTTGCATGTGAAGTTTGGACCTTTCATTTATATTATTTGTAAGAAAAGAAAAAATCTATTATTCAGTCTTGGAGTAAAAACAAAAGCCGTGGTGCTAGTCTCATCTCTGTAATTTCTGAGAAATTGGAGGGCTTCTGCACTCTGTATGATAGTGCAAGGTAAAAAAAAAAAATCATGCATTATATACAATAACTTTCGACGTTATAGTTTTGCCCTGTTTTGAAGTTATGGTACGGTCAAACATTTTTCAAGTCATGTCATGATCCTCTTATCAGCTAAAAAGGCCTATAAATAATAGTCATATATACATATTTCAACAACGTGATACTACACTGTTAAAAAATCGTAATTTTAATCGGAAATTCTCCGTAAAAAATATACTGTTCTCAGCCGTATTTCTGTAAAATACAGGAGACCGTAATTTTACCTTACTTTTTTAATACCTTTTACGGGATGGTGATCGTAATATCACTCCTTTACTTCAATATATCCATTTTAAAACAGTAAATGCCTGCCAACATTTATTCCAGGATTTTTACCGTGCTTTTAACGGAAACTTTAAACAGTGTAACGTATCATTATATATTATGAAATCTTATTCCAATTGTCGGGAATTTCGAACTGATCATTCGAAATCCCCCCCCCCCCCCCATTTAACTTCACAAACGTTGCGTTAAATTGGGGCAAGGCTGGAAGATTGAGGGGTAAATTTCTACCACCTGGCGGGGAAGGAGCGGGTGTCAAAGAAACAAAGTCTTTGTTATTTACAATTTACGAAAATGATATTGTAATCATTCATGCAGGCAAAATTATCGATGTATATGTTTAGAGCCAAGGTCTCGCTAGTTTGTTAGATTCTGGCAAATTACGGCCTTCAGCCGAAGTATTGAGTTTATCCTTTGATCTAACGTAAGACTTTACCTGTTTTTCTATCTTGTATTCTATAAAGAAACTCAATTAAACCCCTTGTTGATTAAACAAAGTGAGAGTTCCCGCCCATTTTACAAGGACCCTTTAATTAGCGCGGGAAACAGTAATTTTCCTTTGAGCTACGCTGAGCAAGGCCCGGCATTCCTGCCTAAGGCCCGAACAGCGTAAGTACCGTCTATGAAGTTGTAGTGTGTCTCTCTGCCTCTGGCTCCTATCTACCGCGATGCCAGGTCGGTTCCTTTGTCAGTGTGAGTTATGTACATTTTTTATCCGTCTGTAAATTTATCATCCCTGGGATTAGGGATTTGATTTATGCCTCAGATGATGTCTGCAGGCACCGGTATGTCATTTACCATAGAGTCATTACAGTAATGTTGTAATTTCGCCTTGTTTAGTTCAGCCGTGGACTTAGAGTTTTACGACCACATGTTGCAAACATCCCAAGGGTTCCCGTGTTCTAAGGCCATGGCAGCCTGTATTTGATTAAGTCAATTTCTTTTCAATGTCGAGTAACTGCGTGTGCTGTAAGTTTGAAGACCTAACTTTCATTTTGCATGATGTTTCTAAGTACACATTGACTTAACCGCCCGTGATGTCCTTCAGATTGTAATAGCGTGATTTGTTATTGTGTTTTTAAATGATTATTTTTGTAATAAATTAACTTTTGTGACCATATTTTATTGAAACCCTCCTGAATCGTTTTAGAAAGCGAACCTCTTCAAGGTCTTATCATCGGCCCACTCCATCGGGCCTAGAATCATTACAGTCTTAAATAAGTCGGAAAAAATTCCCGACACCAACAAATCGAAGTCAGATACCTTAAAATGATTTACAAAAAGGTAATGACTGAGTATATTACCGAGTACTTGGGGGTAATATATTTACCAATTAATACAAATACGCTAACCAGACTATATAAAACAGGAAAATATCTATGGCCTTTCGTAACCCAGTTAGGTAAACTAATCCGTCTAACAATTTCTTTTGGTTATTTGGCTGAATATGAGGGTATACTTTATATATATATATATATATATATATATATATATATATATATATATATATATATATATATATATATATATATATATATATACATAAAATAATCATATTGTCTTCGAATATTTGCTCTGGACGAGATGTTTCTGCGAATATATATATATTCGTTTGGCATTCGTAATAAAATGTACTTGTTCACTTTTTGGTTAATTTATTTATTCATTGTTTACACTTTCATGACTACATATTCCAGAAAATATCTTTACAGTAACTGATTTAACCAAAAAGGAAATATAAATATATATATATATATATATATATATATATATATATATATATATATATATATATATATATATATATATATATTGACATTTTGACATATGATAAAACCTGACTGCTGATATTACCGCACGACTCCTTTAAAGTTGTTGCTGTTCTACTTTAATTGTTCATCACTACTCCTGTGGTGTTTATTTCCATTTTTGCCTTCCTCACCATACTATTTTCACTGTTGGAGCCCTTGGGCTTATAGCATTCTGCTTTTCCAAGGTTCTATTATAGCTATTAATTATATATATATATATATATATATATATATATATATATATATATTATATATCGACACCAACTGCATCTTTAGATAGGGCAATCAGCCAATATGGACATATCAACGAATGGTACGACACTTGATTTACGTATGATAAGCCATTCACCTCGGAATTTTCTTCTCTGAGAATTTGGAGGGATATACCCTTCTGCCCCCTTCCCCTCTAAAATTTAATAAAGAGTTATATATATATATATATATATATATATATATATATATATATATATATATATATATATATATATATATATATATTAAATGTACATATACAGTATATACGTTTGTGAAATATATTGTATTCAGGATTTGTATATACCAAGACATAATTGATTTCACAGATTGTACAGTGTCCACACCGTTATTCCAATAATACACGAAATAGCCTTCACAATTATCCTAAACATGTGATCAGTGGAAATGTACATTTAGGAAGAAATGTTTCTGCATGTGCAATCTAAAGTTTCTAGGTGATAGTCTATAGTTTTGTCATCCACACATTTCATCTAATGAGGAAGGGATATCAAATGATTATAGTGAAGTAGCACTGTAATGAAAAAAAAATTCTCTTCAGTTGATTTCAATATGGCACAACTGTAGTATGCAATACCCAGCACCAAGTGACCCATCTGCTGGACAGTTCTTCGTCAGGCGTTGAAATGTGATGTATCTACCCCACACAGGAGGCTCACGATCCAAGATTACTACCTGGCTCTCAAACGAGGGACCAGGGAAATAACCAAAAACTTCATACTGGGGGAAATTTTGCTCAGTTAAGTTCTCCTTCCCGATGCGAATTTCGTAGCCATAGTACCTATCAGCAAATGAGTTGGGTTGCAATACGAACAGGATTCGTCGAATAGCTCTAATATGTTTCAAGTCCAGCTTGAACCAAGGGTAGTAATAATCACTGCTTCTGTAACAGTTCGACACGTTCCCGAATTGATAGATTCCGTTTATCATATGGGTAATAACTCTATCGGGTGTTTTTCCGTCAGCTGGCTTTCCTTCAACAATTGCCCCAACAGCAAAGTCACGAGGTCTCCTGGTATAACAGTCGAGAGCGTCACTAAGATTAGTTTCGTTGTACCCATAGACGACATACATGTCGAAGAACAGGCAGGTACGATTGGTAGCTCGGTCTGGACACCAGAGATTGCACCATCCCATTTGCTGGCACTCGATAGAGCAAGCCTTGGAGAATGTCCTACTTGGAGCCACCGCATTCACGCTCGTCGAACCACTCTGAACTGCACCGTTGACGAGTCGAGAGTGAGAAATCTTCACCGATCGCCACACGGTCAAGTCCATGCAGAATGTTAAGCCAGTCATAAAATAACTAAGAGTAACAGCTCCTAAAATGGTTTCTATGATGTGCATTGTCGAATAAAGTAACACTTCTGTGGATCCTGTCCTCGTGTTTTGGTCTTCAGGAATCGTTATGCACTACGTTATGACCAGCCTCTACCAGATATAGAGCAAGACTACAGTATTAATATCAAGAAAGGATGAGCCGAGTAACGTAGATTGCATGCAGCACTTCAAAAAACTTCTGCAATTCTAAGAAAATTATTTTTTTTTTCATGTCCGATCGAGAAATATATACTGTAAATAAAAAATTGGAGAAAAGGAATTAAAATTTAGAAGGTAATTAACTAGTTTTTTTTTTTTTAATTGGTTCCCTGCTAAAGTTGATATATTTTTAAGACATTACTTTTAAAATTTTCTGCACATGAATAAAAAAATTAGTGAAAAAGCATACCTGATCAACTTCCTAAACCTGAAATTAATGAATTTTCAAAACTCCACATGAAGCAAAAAATATACTTTTTACAGTGAGAATGGCATGTGATGTAGCACAACAGCGCAAATATTCTTATGCATACACACAGATATATATATATATATATATATATATATATATATATATATATATATATATATATATATATATATATATAACACAGATTATCACTTCAAACAGCCAACTATGGAGGTGTTCTTTCAATGACATTAATTAACTAAGTCAGAATTGTCCATATTATGAGATAGTGGGCATGATGGGAGAATATGATTGATGGTCTAGGTATTTTCTCCACATTCGCAGGACTGGTCAGTTTTATGGCCCCATTTGACTAGACTGTCACCTGTTCTGGTCACTCCAGCTCTAGCTCTGTTGAGGGCACTCCAATCACGTCTGAGAAGTAATACCCCATCAGCAATTTCTTCATTGGGGTGATTCTCTAGTTAAACATCCAGATATTATAGGAAGAATTTTTTTTTCTTAGTTATATGCATAAGATTATTTGCTAGCAATAATAATAATTATAATAATAACAATAATAATAATAATAATAATAATATATGTTATTAACTTCTTTGCCTTTTCTTAAAGCATAGCGACTTACGCAATTACTACGGTTTCGAAACTTTGAATATTAAGGAAACTTCCTTGCGCAATACCTATAATATTAATACAGTAAAATAACAACAGCATGAGAAGTGTCAAATATAATAGCCTAAGATGACTCACTGATGGCTATTTCATTATCTTTTGACGACTCACGGAACTCTAAAATGTAGCAAGGTAGCAGCGATAAGCTAGCTGATGTTAGATGTGTAAAAGAAAAACGTGAGTTTTTTATATAATCACAATAGGTTTTTGTTTTGCCAGCAGCAAGCCGTTTCTGCTCAAAATGGAAAACACAAGAGCTTGTTGCTCGAGATATTGGCTTCCCAACTCCATGGGGAGGCAACCAGCACAAACCGCGAGCATGACTTCAGATGTAAACAAACAAGATGGCTGCTGCAGATAAGAGGTGGCATGTGCTCTTGCTTGGCAATCTTAAGTCTAACAAGTCTCAAGAGATAATAAAAATTTGTATTGTTCATTCTGTGGTAATTGTATAATTCTTCAATTCACGTAATATTCCGAGAATAGATATTTCTGCAACAGAAAATTTCATGGCGCCATGATGATGTCAGCTGATAGGTTTTGTATACAATTTTTCCTACTTGCTCGTCGAACCGCGAGATCGTAGTGTAACGCTACAACATTTTGGTTCGCTAGCATCGGCTTGAGGTTGGCGAAAACCTTGAGCAAGAAATGACTATTAGGATTAGAGCCTTGGGAAACAAAATTTAGCCTTTTCATTCATTTTATTCGTAAGGAAAAAAAAACAAAAAAATCTATTATTCAGTGACTTGCATGTGAAGTTTGACGCTCTCATTCATATTATTTGTAAAAAAAGGAAACAATCCTTTACTCAGTCACTTACATGTGAAGTTTGGCGCTCTCATTCATATCATTCACAAGAAAAGAAAAATCTATTATTCAGTGACTTGCATGTGAAGTTTGACACTCTCATTCATATTATTCGTAGGAAAAGTAAAAATCTATTATTCAGTCTCTTACATCTGAAGTTTGTCGCTCTCATTCATATTATTCGTAAGGAAAGAAAACAATCATTTACTCAGTCACTTACATGTGAAGTTTGGCACTCTCACTCTTATCATTCACAAGAAAAGAAAAAATCCATTATTCAGTCACTTGCATGTGAAGTTTGACGCTCTCATTCATATTATTCACAAGAAAACAAAAAATTCATTATTCAGTCACTAACATGTGAAGTTTGGCACTCTCACTCATATCATTCACAAGGAAAGAAAAAATCCATTATTCAGTCACTTGCAAGTGAAGTTTGACGCTCTCATTCATATTATTCGTAAGAAAAGAAAACAATCCTTTACTCAGTCACTCACATGTGAAGTTTGGCACTCTCATTCATATAATTCACAAGAAAAGAAAAAATCCATTATTCAGTCACTTGCATGTGAAGTTTGACGCTCACATTTATATTATTTGTAAGAAAAGAAAACAATCCTTTACTAAGTCACTTGCATGTGAAGTTTGGTGCTCTCATTCATATTATTTGTAAGAAAAGATAAAAAATCCTTTACTCAGTCACTTGCACGTGAAGTTTGGTGCTCCCATTCATATTATTCGTAAGAAAAGATAAAAAATCCTTTACTCAGTCACTTGCACGTGAAGTTTGGTGCTCCCATTCATATTATTCGTAAGAAAAGATAAAAAATCCTTTACTCAGTCACTTGCACGTGAAGTTTGGTGCTCCCATTCATATTATTCGTAAGAAAAGATAAAAAATCCTTTACTCAGTCACTTGCACGTGAAGTTTGGTGCTCCCATTCATATTATTCGTAAGAAAAGATAAAAAATCCTTTACTCAGTCACTTGCACGTGAAGTTTGGTGCTCTCATTCATATTATTTGTAAGAAAAGATAAAAAATCCTTTACTCAGTCACTTGCATGTGAAGTTTGGTGCTCCCATTCATATTATTTGTAAGAAAAGAAAAAAAATCCTTTACTCAGTCACTTGCATGTGAAGTTTGGTGCTCCCATTCATATTATTTGTAAGAAAAGAAAAAAAATCCTTTACTCAGTCACTTGCATGTGAAGTTTCACGCTCACATTTATATTATTTGTAAGAAAAGATAAAAAATCCTTTACTCAGTCACTTACATGTGAAGTTTGGTGCTCTCATTCATATTATTCGTAAGAAAAGAAAAAAATCCTTTACTCAGTCACTTGCATGTGAAGTTTGATGCTCTCATTCATATTATTCGTAAGAAAAGATAAAAAATCCTTTACTCAGTCACTTGCATGTGAAGTTTGATGCTCTCATTCATATTATTCGTAAGAAAAGATAAAAAATCCTTTACTCAGTCACTTGCATGTGAAGTTTGGCGCTCACATTCATATTATTCGTAAGAAAAGATAAAAAATCCTTTACTCAGTCACTTGCATGTGAAGTTTGGCGCTCCCATTCATATTATTCGTAAGAAAAGATAAAAAAATCCTTTACTCAGTCACTTGCATGTGAAGTTTGGCGCTCCCATTCATATTATTCGTAAGAAAAGATAAAAAAATCCTTTACTCAGTCACTTGCATGTGAAGTTTGGTGCTCCCATTCATATTATTCGTAAGAAAAGATAAAAAAATCCTTTACTCAGTCACTTGCATGTGAAGTTTGGTGCTCCCATTCATATTATTCGTAAGAAAAGATAAAAAATCCTTTACTCAGTCACTTGCATGTGAAGTTTGGTGCTCCCATTCATATTATTCGTAAGAAAAGATAAAAAATCCTTTACTCAGTCACTTGCATGTGAAGTTTGGTGCTCCCATTCATATTATTCGTAAGAAAAGATAAAAAATCCTTTACTCAGTCACTTGCATGTGAAGTTTGGTGCTCCCATTCATATTATTCGTAAGAAAAGATAAAAAATCCTTTACTCAGTCACTTGCATGTGAAGTTTAGTGCTCCCATTCATATTATTTGTAAAAGATAAAAAATCCTTTACTCAGTCACTTGCATGTGAAGTTTGGTGCTCTCATTCATATTATTCGTAAGAAAAGAAAAAAAATCCTTTACTCAGTCACTTGCATGTGAAGTTTGGTGCTCTCATTCATATTATTCGTAAGAAAAGATAAAAAATCCTTTACTCAGTCACTTGCATGTGAAGTTTGGTGCTCTCATTCATATTATTCGTAAGAAAAGATAAAAAATCCTTTACTCAGTCACTTGCATGTGAAGTTTGGTGCTCCCATTCATATTATTCGTAAGAAAAGATAAAAAATCCTTTACTCAGTCACTTGCATGTGAAGTTTGGTGCTCTCATTCATATTATTCGTAAGAAAAGAAAAAAATCCTTTACTCAGTCACTTGCATGTGAAGTTTGGTGCTCTCATTCATATTATTCGTAAGAAAAGAAAAAAATCCTTTAATCAGTCACTTGCATGTGAAGTTTGACGCTCTCATTCATATTATTAGTAAGAAAAGAAAAAATCCATCATTCAGTAACTTACATGTGAAGTTTGAAGCTCTCATTCATATTATTCATAAGAAAAAAAACAATCCTTGTCACTTACATGTGAAGTTTGACGCTCTTATTCCTATCATTCGTAAAAAAAAAAAAAAAAAAAAAAAAAAAAAAAAAAAAAAAAAAAAAAAAAAAAAGAAAGAAAGAGAAAAAAACACAGAAAAATTCCATTATTAAGTCACTTGCACGTCAAGTGAAAATATTAAGCATAGGCTGTTCACGTATCTATAAAAAGTCTCTGTAATAATCTGAAGATTCGCCTTATCGAATACAAAGGCACATTTAATTGTCTGCTTGCAGAAATGACTACGCAATAGATATGTCTGGGCCCATTTGTTTGAAGTGAAATTTATCTATTATTTGGAGTTTTCGATACCTTCAAAATGGTCTGGGTTTGATTCTAACTTAAATTGAACTTTAAAGGTAATGTGTAGGCTACCTCGAACACACAATCTTATTCTCTTTCTCTTGAATTTTTTTTTTTCGTTTTTACGGTTTATATATAAAGAATCTATTTTAATATGATTAATATTCTTGAAATATCTTATTTCAGTTGTGAATTACTTTGCATGTAGATTATTTCCTTTCCTCACTAGGCTATTTTTCTCTGTTGGGGCCCTTTGGCTTATGGCATCCTTTTTTACAACTAGGGTTGTAGCTTAGCTAATAATAATAATAATAATAATAATAATACTTGATGGACAGTAGCCTACCAAGTTACAAGTTTTATGTTCCATGGTCCAGTCTACCCAAAAGACAAATTTGTTTTTTCCTATTAGGAAACAATATATTGGCTTCTATCAATGAATATCATTCTTTTTTTCCTTTAAAACTTTCAAAAACATATTCACATATCATCTATAAAACTTACCATTTTCTTCTGGGAAAAAATAACTTAATATAGACCTACTCCACCAACTTACAGACAAAAACAAGAAAAAAAAATTCAGGAAAAGAATGAACTCTTGACTAAGCGTTTACAAAATGGTAAGCACTGGTAACTAGAACTACGGCTACTTTGAGAAACACTACTACGGTCTCGATTAATATATTCTGAATGGCTGAACTTTTTCCGTAGCATATCAGACGACGCTCCAAAACACTTCGCATCCGAAGTCCCTGAAGGAATTGGTGACACTCACTCTAGTTACTCATAATAAAGACAAGAGGAGGAAAAAAATAATAAGCATTAAAATAAACTATGTGATAAGTATGCTTCGATGTTAAACTTGGCCTCATACGACTTAGATCGATTTCATCTTTCATTGACACGATCGCAGTGTAATCGAACAATGCCAAGACGTATGTTAACACCTGACTGTAGGTTTGCGTAGTCGTTCATTTCCACGTATGGATATTACTAAACGTCGGTATATTCTTATTTTTAAATCAATAAACTGTATAATAAATCAAAATTTTATTCGATTAAAGTTGACCTATTTTAAATAAGATTCGAAAGAGATGATATTTGCATCAACATATTTACTCATAATACTTATTATGAGCAATAAGTATCACCTTTAGAAATTCACGACATCCCCTCCACAGGAAAAAGAAGTATATTAAAAATAAATGTACACACACACACACTATATATATATATATATATATATATATATATATATATATATATATATATATATATATATATATATATATATATATAGAAATTATAATCAATCAACCATTATCCTCTTCATGACCTAAGGATCTCTGAATTTAGAAAATTTTCACCTTTTATCTTTAACCTTTTCAATTTTTAGAATTTTTAATTTCTTTAGAATGTAATCTCAAAATAATAATTAATCGTAATATTTGTAGAAGCTGATGTATAAAATGAATTGTAAACTTAAGAAAACCAGCAATCACTTGATAAAGACAAAGTTTTGCCGAAACAGTGCTGTAGTGAATAAAGTATAAAGAAAAGAAATAATCATCGTTCATTAAACCAAAGGATTACGCCTAAAGACTTAAAGAAGCTGAGGAAATATGAAGATTCCTGGAGGACGCACATTGACGCCACTAAGGATATCGCATATATATATATATATATATATATATATATATATATATATATATATATATATATATATATATATATATATATATATATATATATTCAGTATAAATTCAAATACATATACACCTTGTTATCCTTAACCCAATTGAAAAGAAGTGACAATAAGCAATGTTATACAAATAATTTAAGAAACTCTATAGCACTCTATTTCACGTCTTGAGAGAGAGAAAAGCAGGATGCTATAAGCCGAAGGGCTCCAACAAGGAGAAATAGCCAAGTGAAGAAAGAAAATAAGCAAATAAATAAACTACAAGAGAAGTAATGAACAATTAAAATAAAATACTCTAAGAACAGTAACAGCATGAAAATAGATCTTTCATACAAAAAAACTATAAAAAGAGACTTATGGCAGCCTGTTCAACATAAAAACATAGGCTGTAAGTTTGAACTTTTGAAGTTGATATGAGATAATAATCTTTAATCATATTATCATAGATCATTCATGTAACTTCTACACAATCAAGTTCCTAGTTGCTCACTCCAAAAAATAAGTTTGCGGCCACTCTATCACATACAAGATAGATGCAAAGCTTCTTTTCACACTTATCACTGTAATTGAAAGAAGCGGATATAGGTAATAAATTAGCCTCATTGCGAAGTTATTAACCAATTGTATAGTAAATTATTGCAACAGGGACCCAAAACCTTTTAGACTACCAAGCCCTTCTGGAGACTGGAATCCCTTTCCCTCATCGACTTTTAGATATGAGAATAGACAAGTAAAATTAATAATACTTATTTTGTATTTAAGAATAAAAAAGATAAACAGATAAACAAGTAACTTCAAATAATACTTATTTTGTGTTTAAGGATAAACATTCCTTGAAAATGATTGCTTGGTCGAATTAATTTATTTTCTACATTATCTTTATTATTCATTAACTCCGCCAAGGACGTTATATTTTCGAGTAGGTTTATTTATTTAGTTGTCTGTAGACAGGATTAAGCAAAACTACTCGACGCATTTTGACGAAATTCTCACCACATTAAATTTTGGAGAAGATCCGGATCCGGATTTGAATTTCCGCCATTTTAAAGAAAAAAACAAATTTGGCGGATTTTTACGAAATTTTCACCACAAATAGATATCAGCCATGGACGATTCTATTAACTTTCGGAGATGATCCGTTACCGGATCCAGAGTTTAGTTCCATTTGCATTTTTTTTTTTTAATTTCAAAGATTATTTTCACCAATTTCTAACAATGGATTCATATTATTCATCGGAAAAAACCATGAAATTTGAAGGTGATACGGATCAAGATCACAATTCTGGATCAACATTGCACTTTTCACAATCTACTGTACAGTTAGCATACGGAAAGTGGGAGGCAATGTACGTAGACTTTAGTTAAATGTTGGCAATATTCATTGGCCGAGGACTGAAATTTCTGATTGTTATTGTTCTTAATTTTGTTTCTATTTTTATTCTAAAATTATTTGTGAGAATTAAAAACAAATATCACATATAATATAGGTACTTTTAAACACTTCAAAAATAAGATTAGCATGCATTGCGTTTGATGAGCAGAGTAGCAAGGACATTGATGTTTGTTAGGATAGTGGTGTATTTTAATCAAGGTTCGGTTCTTGTTCTGCTTTGTTAGAGCAATTTTTGCATTTCTGACACAAACTTCAAAATTATATAAATTTGAGATTGCAAGTAATATAAAGACTAGCCTACCTGTTTCGATAAGCTCCAAGTTTTGAGTGGTATTTAAATTGATCATTTCAATTTTTGGCGATAATTAAGCTTTGAATTCTGCATACGTATCATTAAGACCCTCTTGTAAGCGTGGTTCAAATTTAATGCCTGGTTTTTATATTCCCAAACCCAAATCAAAAGACATAACATTAGTCAGGTACGCCGGTTGCAATCTAAAATATTTCCATCATCTTCCATTTACAAAGTTTGAAAAGCACATAAAATCCCCATTGAAAACTACTGCAATTATTTGCGGTTGAATAATTGTAACATCTTTGCCTTACACACGTTTCCGTGCTCCTTTAAATTTTGAATATGCAATAGGTCTTGCAAAAAGACCTGGTCCTATATGTAGAAGAACCCTGCTCTCTATAGGACCTACAAAATCAGTTTACCGTTTACATTCATAGGTATTTTGCATATCACTTATAAATCTAGCATTAAATCAACTGTCAGGCCATCTTCTCCTGCTGCTTTGCCTCTTTTATTTCCTTCTTTTTAATGCTTTCTCTACTTCTCCTGCTGCTTTGCCTCTTTTATTTCCTTCTTTTTAATACTTTCTTTACTTCTCCTGCTGTTACGTTTGGTACCGACTCAGGGGTTTCATTATTTTTATTGACAAAGTCATTTCCCATTTCACTATTGTATAACATTGCATATAAATCCTCTGCTATTTTTATCACTCAATCTTAGTGGCGGCTCGTGGTTAAAATTAATGGCCTGGTGGTAGCGTCGTTAGTTCCTTTGGTCGCTGCAACCTCAACATCCTTGTGAGCTAAGGTTGGGGTGGTTTGGAGGAACCAATAGGTCTATATGCAGAGTCATCAGCAGCCATTGCCTGGCCCCCCTTGGTCTTAGCTTGGGTGGAGAGGGGGCTTGGGCGCTGATCATATGTCACGGTACCTTGCCTCTGCCACTCATGAGTGGCCTTCAAAGCCTTTAAAAGGAAACAAACAGGTATAAGAATATTTATTCAGAAACTTGATAGAATCATAAAAGAAGAAAATAAATTTTTAAATTATTACTGTTTAACTTTAAGGTTAGTCCATTCATTTCAAAATTGAATCCATTCTTCTTGTTCTAATTTGTACGATAAGATCAATATCTATAGTGTACCTATAGAATTTCCCAGTTAACTTCCCACACATCTGCTTCATAACAAACACTTCACCATTATTCATGATGATTATGATTTAAATATCTAGCAGATTAATCACGTACAAAAGGCGTCGAACAAAACAAGTTTGCAAGAAAATACAAGCATTTGTAGTAATACGTTTAGCGTCAAAAGCCTTTTAAACTAGAATGCTATATTGCTCCTTACGACTCTCAAAGATCATCTATCGAGTGATTATCGATAGCACTACTTGTTGTAAAAAGAGGAAAGCATTATCGCCGCAATTTGAGGAATAGTTTTCTCCCTTATTACCCATGTAAATCATACCTGGCAAAAACACGGACAGCGAAGTTATCTAGAAGACAAAAAGTGAAGACGAAGGCATTTGACTCCAAGCATTCGAAATAGATTTTCTCAGGACTTCTAACTTGTAGCATGTATAGCAAGATTTATGACTGCTTTTTCTTGCAATGCAAATGTTTTTTCACGACCCTTTTGATAGGAAAAGGAACTGAGTGATCAAAGAACATTTTATACGAAAATACTTGTTACAATAGGGTGGACCTTTGTCATTATCGGAGCTTTTACTGATGAAATTGTGGGTAGAAGGATCAAGAAGGTTATACAAGGATAGTCTACTAATTTGATTTTAGGTAATATAATTATTCTAGTAGGTTGTAGATATACATTAACTTACGTCAGCTATTATATTTTTCTTTATAATACCTTCGGTTCTAGAATGTAATTTAAAACAAAAATTCTTACTTTATTAGTCAGTTTTGTACCTTGCAAAAAGAAAAAGAAATCTGTCCATACCCAAAGACTCACTACCCAATTAACATGTTCGTTTCTTGCTATCCTTTGAAGCTGCATGCGACTGTTTTTGCGGAAGAACAAAAAAATAAATAACGGTAAAATGATTTACACTGCAGTCAAGCAATGGCGTTTCCAAGTCACACAGCATACACGTGTCGAAGTGTTATGGGCTGATCAGTTCAGACTTCTGTAGTCCTGCTTTCATTTGCAACATTTTTTTCTTTCAACTGTCCACTAGTAATTGTGTAAGGCTAATCTATACATATATATATATATATATATATATATATATATATATATATATATATATATATATACATATATATATGTATATATGTATATATATATATATATATATATATATATATATATATATATATATATACATATATACATATATACATGTATATATATATATATATATATATATATATATATATATACATATATACATATATATACATATATATGTATATATATATATATATATATATATATATATATATATATATATATATATACATGTATTTGTTGAGTCTGTTGATGTCCCTAATGGACGAAAGTACTAACTTTAATCAAGTCTTAATTTTTCCTTCCGTGCCTAATACATATATCTATCTATCTATTTATATATATATATATATATATATATATATATATATATATATATACATATATATATATATATATATATATATATATATATATATATATATATACGTACAGTATATATATATATATATATATATATATATATATATATATATATACGTACAGTATATATATATATATATATATATATATATATATATATATATATATATATATATATATATATATATATATATAGGGGATGAGTAAACTCACAATATCACTTTTGAATTATTATTATTATTATTATTATTATTAATAATAATAATAATAATAATAATAATAATAATAATAATAATAATAATAATAATAATAATAATAATAATGGCTAAGCGACAACTCTAATTGGAAAAGCAGGATGCTATAATCCCAGGTATTACCAAAAGTAGAGATCATGGCTGAGTGATGGACTCATATATGCCAGATCCCTGGATTGCTTACCACCCTACTACAGCTGACGCGTCCACCCAGGACCCACGTAAAGTCCGGCGTCCACCTATATATATCTTTCCATGGGGACCTGCGTCTATTGGAGTAAAACCAAAAGCCGTGGTGCTAGTCTCATCCCTATAATTTCTGAGAAATTGGAGGGCTTCTGCACACTGTATAATAGTACAAGGCAAAAAAAAAAATCATGCAATATATGCAATAACTTTCCAGGTTATAGTTGTGCCCTGTTTTGAAGTTATGGTACGGCCAAACATTTTTCAAGTCATGTCGAGATCCTCTTATCAGCTAAAAAGGCCTATAAATAATAGTCATATATACATATTTTAACAACGTGATACTACACTGTTAAAAAACCGTGATTTTAATCGGAAATTCTCCGTAAAAATATACTGTTCTCAGCCGTATTTCAGTAAAATAGAGGCGACTGTAATTTTAACTTTGTTATTACCTTTTACGGGATGGTGACCATAATATCACTCCTTTACTTCAATATATCCATTTTAAAACAGTAAATGCCTGCCAACATTTAATCCAGGATTTTTACCGTGTTTTTAATCTAAACTTTTAACAGTGTAACGTATCATTATATATTATGAAATCTTATTCCAACAAATCGAAGTTAGATACCTTAAAACAATTTTCAAAAAGATCATGACTGAGTATATTACCGAGTCCTTACGGGTAATATATTTACCAATCAATACAAATACGCTAACCAGACTATATAAAACAGGAAAATATCTATGGCCGTTCGTAACCCAGTTTGGTAAACTAATCCGTCTAACAATTTATTTTGGTTATTTAGCTGTATATGAGGGTATACTTTATATATGTAAAAAAAAAAAAAATAATCATATCATTGTCTTCGAATATTTGCTCTGGACAAGA
>NC_090728.1:163010312-163022812 GCF_036898095.1 Palaemon carinicauda | reverse complement strand
TCGTTTTTTATAAATGGTTCCCTGCTAAAGTTAATATTTTTGTTTAAGACCTTACCTTTAAAATTTTCTGCACAAGAAAAAAATTGAGTGAAAAAGCATACCTGACCAAATTCCTAAACCTGAAATTAATGATTCTTCAATATTCCGCAAGAAGCAAAAGATATTTTTTACAGTGAGAATGGCACGTGATGTAGCACAACTGCACAAATATTCTCTATGCACACACACAGATATATATATATATATATATATATATATATATATATATATATATATAAAAATATATATATATATATGTGTGTGTATATATACATATATATATATATATATATATATATATATATATATATATATATATATATATACATATACATACATACATATATATATATATATATATATATATATATATATATATATATATATATATATATATATATAAAACACAGCTTATCACTTCAAACAGGCAACTATGGAAGCGTTCTTTCATTGACATTAATTAATTAAGTCAAAATTGTCCAAAATATGAGATAGTGGGCATGATGGGAGAATATGATTGATGGTCTAGGTATTTTCTCCCATTCGCAGGACTGGTCAGTTTTATGGCCCCATTTGACTAGACTGTCACCTGTTCTGGCCACTCCAGCTCTAGCTCTGTTGAGGGCACTCCAATCTTGTCTGAGAAGTAATAACCCTCAGCAATTTCTCCGGTAGGGGGATTCTCCAATTAAACATCCAGATATTATGGGAAGAATTTTTTTTCTTTATTTTTTTACATAAGATTATTTAATAATAATAATAATAATAATAATAATAATAATAATAATAATAATAATAATAATAATAATAATAATATATGTTATTAGCTTCTTTGCATTTTCTTGAAGCATTCCGACTTACGCAATTACTACGGTTTCGAAACTGAATGTTAATGAAACTTCCTTGTGCAATACCTATAATATTAATACAGTAAAATAACAACAGCATGAGAAGTGTCAAATATAATAGCCTAAGATGACTCACTGATGGCTATTTTATTATCTTTTGGCGACTCACGGAACTCTAACATGTAGCAAGGTACCAGCGATAGACTAGCTGATGTTAGATGTGTAAAAGAAAAACGTGAGATTTTTATATAATCACAATAGGTTTTTGTTTCGCCAGCAGCAAGCTGTTTCTGCTCAAAATGGAAAACACACGAGCTTGTTGCTCGAGATATTGGCTTCCCAACTCCATGGGGAGGCAACCAACACAAACCGCGAGCATGACTTCAGATGTAAACAAACAAGATGGCTGCTGCAGATAGGAGGTGGCATGTGCTCTTGCTTGGCAATCTTAAGTTCAACAAGTCTCCAGAGATATTAAAAATTTGCGTTGTTCATTCTGTGGTAATTGTATAATTCTTCAATTCACGTAATATTCCGAGAATCGATATTTCTGCAACACTTGGAAAATTTCATGGCGCCATGATGATGTCAGGTGATCGGTTTTGTATCAATTTTTTCCTATTTGCTCCTCGAACCGCGAGATCGTATTGTAACGCTACAACATTTTCGTTCGCTAGCATCGGCTTGAGGTTGGCGAAAACCTTGAGCAAGAAATGACTATTAGGATTAGAGCATTAGGAAACAAAATTTAGCCTTTTCATTCATTTTATTCGTAAGCAAAAAAAAAAAAAAAAAAAAAAAAAAAAAAAAAAAAAAAAAAAAAAAAAAAAAAAAAAAAAAAAAACGAAAAAATCCATTATTCAGTCACTTACACGTAAAGTTTGGCGCTCTCATTCATATCATTCACAAGAAAAGAAAATATCCCCTATTCAGTCACTTTCATGTGAAGTTTGACGCTCTCATTCATATTATTCGTAAGAAAAGACAACAATCCTTTACTCAGTCACTTACATGTGAAGTTTGGCGCTCTCATTCATGTCATTCACAAGATAAGAAAACAATCCTGTACTCAATCACTTACATGTGAAGTTTGGCGCTCTCATTCATGTCATTCACAAGATAAGAAAACAATCCTTTACTCAGTCACTTACATGTGAAGTTTGGAGCTCTCATTCATATCATTTACAAGAAAAGGAAGAATCCATTATTCAGTCACTTGCATGTGAAGTTTGACACTCTCATATATCATTCGTAAGAAAAGAAATCAATCCTTTACTTAGTCACTTACATGTGAAGTTTAGCGCTCTCATTCATATCATTCGTAAGAAAAGTAAAAATCCATTATTCAGTCACTTGCATGTGAAGTTTGACGCTCTCATTCATATTATTCGTAAGAAAATAAAACAATCCTTTACTCAGTCACTTACATGTGAAGTTTGTCGCTCTTATCCATATCATTCGTAAAAAAAAAAAAAAAAAAAAAAAAAAAAAAAAAAAAAAAAAAAAAAAACCACAGAAAAATTCCATTATCAAGTCACTTGCACATCAAGTTAAAATATTAAGCATAGGCTGTTCACGTATCTATGAAAAGTCTCTGAAAACATAGAGTATGAACGTGTTCTTTTATATGTAATAATCTGAAGATTCGCCTTATCGAATACAAAGACACATTTAATTGTCTGCTTACAGAAATGACTACGCAATAGATATGTCTGGGCCCATTTGTTTAAAGTGAAATTTATCTATTATTTGGAGTTTTCGATACCTTCAAAATGGTCTGGGTTTCATTCTCACTTAAATTGAATTTCAAATGTAATGCGTAGGCTACCTCGGACACACTATCTTATTATCTTTCTCTTGATTTTTCTTTTCTTTTAGTTCTTCCGGTTTATATATAAAGAATCTATTTTAATATGATTAATGTTCCTGAAATATCTTATTTCAGTTGTGAATTACTTTGCATGTAGATTATTTCCTTTCCTCACTAGGCTATTTTTCCCTGTTGGGGGCCTGGGGCTTATGGCATCCTTTTTTACAACTCGGGTTGTAGCTTAGCTAATAATAATAATAATAATAATAATAATAATAATAATACTTGATGGACAGTAGCCTACCAAGTTACATGTTTTATGTTCCATGGTCCAGTCTACTTAAAAGACAAATTTGTTTTTTCCTATTAGGAAACAATATATTGGCTTCTATCAATGAATATCATTCTTTTCCTCCTTTAAAACTTTCAAAAACATATTCACATATCATCTATAAAACTTACCATTTTCTTCTGGGAAAAAATAACTTCATATAGACCTACTCCACTAACTTACGGACAAAAACAGAAGAAAAAACTAAGGAAAAGAATAAACTCTTGACTAAGCGTTCATAAAAGGGTGAGCGCTGATAACTAGAACTACGGCTACTTTGAGAAACACTACTACGGTCTTGATTAATATATTCTGAATGGCTGAACTTTTTCCGTAGCATATCAGACGACGCTCCAAAACACTTCGCATCCGAAGTCCCTGAAGGAATTGGTGACACTCACTCTAGTTACTCATAATAAAGACAAGAGGAGGAAAAAAATAATAAGCATTAAAATAGACTATGCGATTAGTATGCTTCAATGTTAAAATTGGCCTCATACGACTTAGATCGATTTCATCTTTCATTGACACGATCGCAGTGTAATCGAACAATGCCAAGACGTATGTTAACACCTGACTGTAGGTTTGCGTAGTCGTTCATTTCCACGTATGGATATTACTAAACGTCGGTATATTCTTATTTTTAAATCAATAAACTGTATAATAAATCAAAATTTTATTCGATTAAAGTAACATTTCAGGACAGATGAAGCAATTCAGTTTTACGGTTGACCTATTTTAGATGAGATTCGAAAGAGATGATACTCGCATCAACATATTTACTCTTAATAATTATTATGAGCAAGAAATATCACCTTAAGAAATTCACGACATCCCCTCCACGGGAAAAAAGAAAAATATTGAAAATAAATGTACACACAAATATATATATATATATATATATATATATATATATATATATATATATATATATATATATATATATATATATATATATATATATTTATATATATATATATATATATATATGTATATATATACATATATATATATATATATATATATATATATATATATATATATATATATATATATATATATATATATATATATATATGTGTGTGTGTGTGTGTGTGTGTGTGTGCGTGTGTGTGTGTAAATTCTAAAAATTGAAGGTAGTCAACCATTATCCTCTTCGTGACCTAGGGATCTTTGAATTTGGAAAATGTTCACCTTTTATATTTTAACTTTTTAATTTTTAGAATTTTTAAATTCTTTCGAATATAACCTCAACATAATAATTGATCGTAATATTTGTAGAAATTGATGTATAAAAGGAATTGTAAACTTAAGGAAATCAGCAATCACTTGATGAAGACAATTAAAATAAAATACTCTAAGAACAGTAACAGCATGAAAATAGATCTTTCATACAAAAAACTATAAAAAGAGACTTATGGCAGCCTGTTCAACATGAAAACATAGGCTGTAAGTTTGAACTTTTGAAGTTGATATGAGATAATAATCTTTAATTATATTATCATAGATCATTCATGTAACTTCTACACAATCAAGTTCCTAGTTGCTCACTCCAAAAAATAAGTTTGCGGCCACTCTATCACATACAAGATAGGTGCAAAGCTTCTTTTCACACTTATCACTGTAATTGAAAGAAGCGGATATAGGTAATAAATTAGCCTCATTGCGAAGTTATTAACCAATTGTATAGTAAATTATTGCAACAGGGACCCAAAACCTTTTAGACTACCAAGCCCTTCTGGAGACTGGAATCCCTTTCCCTCGTCTACTTTTAGATATGAGAATAGACAAGTAAAATTACTAATACTTATTACTTATTTTGTATTTAAGAATAAAAAAGATAAACAAGTAACATGAAATAATACATATTTTGTGTTTAAGGATAAACATTCCTTGAAAATGATTGCCTGGTCGAATTAATTTATTTTCTACATCATCTTTATTATTCATTAACTCCACCAAGGAGGTTATATTTTCAAGTTGGTTTATTTATTTAGTTGTCTGTAGACAGGATTAAGCAAAACTACTCGACGCATTTTGACGAAATTCTCACCACATTAAATTTTGGAGAAGATCCGGATCCGGATTTGCATTTTCGCCATTTTAAAGAAAAAACAAATTTGGCGGATTTTTACGAAATTTTCACCACAAATAGATCTTAGCCATGGACGATTCTATCAACTTTTGCAGATGATCCGGTTCCATTTCCATTTCCATTTTTTTCTTTTTATTTTAAAGATTATTTTCACCAATTTCTAACAATGGATTCATATTATTCATCGGAAGAAACCATGAAATTTGAAGGTGATACAGAGCAAGATCGCGATTCTGTATCAACATTGCACTTTTCACAATCTACTGTACAGTTAGCATACGAAAAGTAGATCCACTGTACAGTTAACATACGAAATTTAGATCCACTGTACAGTTAACATACGAAAAGTAGATCCACTGTACAGTTAACATACGAAATTTAGATCCACTGTACAGTTAGCATACGAAAAGTAGATCCACTGTACAGTTAACATACGAAATTTAGATCCACTGTACAGTTAGCATACGAAAAGTAGATCCACTGTACAGTTAGCATACGAAAAGGGGGAGGCAATGTACGTAGACTTTAGTTAAATGTTGTCAATATTCTTTGGCCGAGGTCTGAAATTTCTAACTGTTATTGTTCTTAAATTTGTTTCTATTCTTATTCTAAAATTATTTGTGAGAATTAAAAACCAATATCACTGCTAATATAAGTACTGTTAAACACTTCAAAAAGAGATTAGCATGCATTGTATTGAATTGGTTTTCATCCATTAGATGGACGTGTTCGATATTTATATTTGTTTGGAGAGTGGTTTGTTTTAATCAAGGTTCGGTTCTTGCTCTGCTTTGCAAGAGTAATTTTTGCATTTCTAAAACAAACTTCAAAAATATATAAATTTGAGATTGCAAGTAATAAAGCGACTAGCCTACCTGTTTCGATAAGCTCAAAGTTTTCAGTAGTATCTAAATTGATTATTTTAATTTATGGCGATAATTAAGCTTTGAATTCTGCATACGTATCATTAAGACCCTTTTGTAAGCGTGGTTCAAATTTAATGCCTGCATTTTATATTCCCAAACCCAAATCAAAAGACATAACATTAGTCAGGTACGCCGGTTGCAATCTAAAATATTTCCATCATCTTCCATTTACAAAGTTTGAAAAGCACATAAAATCCCTATTGAAAACTACTGCAATTATTTGCGGTTGAATAATTGTAACATCTTTGCCTTACATACGTTTCCGTGCTCCTTTAAATTTTGAATATACAATAGGTCCTGCAAAAAGACCTGGTCCTATTTGTAGAAGAACCCTGCTCTCTATGGGACCTACAAAATCAGTTTACCGTTTACATTCATAGGTATTTTGCATATCACTTATAAATCTATCATTAAATCAACTGTCAGGCCATCTTCTCCTGCTGCTTAGCCCCTTTTATTTCCTCTTTTTAATGCTTTCTTTACTTCTCCTGCTGCTTTGCCTCTTTTATTTCCTTCTTTTTAATGCTTTCTTTACTTCTCCTGCTGCTTTGCCTCTTTTATTTCCTTCTTTTTAATGCTTTCTTTACTTCTCCTGCTGCTTTGCCTCTTTTATTTCCTTCTTTTTAATGCTTTCTTTACTTCTCCTGCTGCTTTGCCTCTTTTATTTCCTTCTTTTTAATGCTTTCTTTACTTCTCCTGCTGCTTTGCCTCTTTTATTTCCTTCTTTTTAATGCTTTCTTTACTTCTCCTGCTGCTTTGCCTCTTTTATTTCCTTCTTTTTAATGCTTTCCTTACTTGTCCTGCTGTTACGTTTGGTACCCACTCAGGGGTTTCATTATTTCTATTGGCAACTGGGGGTTCGAGTCCCGCTCAAACTCGTTAGTTCATTTGTCGCTGCAACCTCAACATCCTTGTAAACTAAGGTTGGGGGGTTTGGGGGAGTCAATAGGTCTATCTGCAGAGTCATTAACAGCCATTGCCTGGCCCTCCTTGGTCCTAGCTTGGGTGGAGAGAGGGCTTGGGTGCTGATCATACGTCACGGTCCCTTGCCTCTGCTACTCATGAGTGGCCTTGAAAGCCTTTAAAAGGAAACAAACAGGTGTAAGAATATTTATTCAGAAACTTGATAGAATCATGAAAGAAAATTAATTTTTATTTCTGTACCATAACCTAAATTGTTACTGTTTAATGTTAGTCCACTCATTTCAAAATTGAATCCATTCTTCTCGTTCTAATTTGTACGATAGGATCAATATCTATAGTATACCTATAGAATTTCCCAGTTAACTTCCCACACATCTGCTTCATAACAAACACTTCACCATTATTCATGATGATAATGATTTAAATATCTAGCAGATTAATCACGTACAAAAGGCGTCGAACAAAACAAGTTTGCAAGAAAATACAACCATTTGTAATAAAACGTTTAGCGTCAAAAACCTATTAAACTAGAATGTTGTATTGCCCCTTACGACTCTCAAAGATCTACTCGAGTGATAATCGATAGCAGTACTTATTGCAAAAAAGAAGCAAGAATTTTAGCACCAAATTGAGGAATAGTTTTATCTTTTATTACCCATGTAAAATCATACCTTGCAAAAACACGACATCGAAGTTATTTCGAAGAAAAAGAAAAGGGTGAACACGAAGGCATTTAACTGCAAACATTCGAAATAGATTTTCTCATGATTCATAACAATTTTAGAAGCAAGTAATAGAATACACTCGTGTTTTTTTTTTTTTTTTTTTTTTTTTTTTTTTTTTTTTTTTTTTTTTTTTTTTTTATAGCATGTATAGCAAGATTTATGACTGCTTTTTCTTGCGATGCAAATGTTTTTCACCACCATTTTGATAGGAAAAGGAACTGAGTGATCAAAGTACATTTTACACGAAGATGTTTATTACAACAGGGAGGACCTTTGCCATTATCGGAGCTTTTACTGATGAAATTGTGGGTAGAAGGAACAAGAAGGTTATTAAATTTCTTATTCCTGATCTAGATATTAATCTCTGGCACCGTCGTTCAATTAGTTCATTATGCATGTTGCATAAGATTTTTCATAACTCTGACCATCCTTTACAGTCAGATATCCCTGGACAATTTTATCCTGTTCGTAATACTAGGTAGGCAGTTAATTCTAATAGCCAGGCCTTCTACATCACGAGGCTCAATACTACGCAGTACTCTAGAAGTTTTATTCCAGCTGTTACCAAGTTGTGGAATGATCTTCCTAATCGGGTGGTTGAATCAGTAGAACTTCAAAAGTTCAAAGTTGGAGCAAATGCTTTTTTGTTGACTTGGCGGACATGAGTCTTTTTATAGTTTATTTATGACATATTTGTTTTTGATGTTGTTAATAGTTTATATATGACATGTGTGTTTTGACGTTGTTACTTATTTTAGAATGATTTATTGTTAATTTGTTCTCTTCATTTATTTATTTCCTTATTTCCTTTCCTCACTGGGCTATTTTTCCCTGTTGGAGCCCCTGGGCTTATAGCATATTGCTTTTCCTACTAGGGTTGTAGCTTGGATAGTAATAATAATAATAATAATAATAATAATAATATAAGGATAGTCTACTGATTTGATTTTAGGTAGTATATTTTGAGAGAGAGAGAGAGAGAGAGAGAGAGAGAGAGAGAGAGAGAGAGAGAGAGAGAGAGAGAGAGAGAGAGCGAGTATTCTAGTAGGTTGTAGATATACATTAACTTAGGTAAGCTATTATATTTTTCTTTATAATACCTTGATTCTAGAATGTAATTTAAAACAAAAATTCTTTGTATTATATTCAATTTAACGTTCCTTGAAGGATACCGTTGGTACACTTCACTCCTTCAATCATTTCATTGAAAGTTGATTCAGTTTTGTACCGTGCAAAAAAAAAAAAAAAAAAAAAAAAAAAAAAAAACACTTTAATCACACTCCAATCAACTTGTTCGTTTCTTGCTATCCTTTGAAGCTGCCTGCGACTGTTTTTGCGGAAGAACAAAAAAATAAACGACGATAAAATGATTTACACAATATTCAAGCAATGCCGTCTCCAGGTGGTAAAGTCATACAGCATACACGAGTCGAAGTGTTATGGGCTGATCAGTTCAGACTTCTGTAGTCCCGTTTTCATTTGCAACATTTTTTTTCTTTCTACTGTCCACTACAATAGTTGTGTAAGGCTGATATATATATATATATATATATATATATATATATATATATATACATATATATATATATTATATATAATATATATTATAGATAGATAGATAGATAGATAGATATACAGTATATGTATTATAGCCACGGAAGGAAAAAATGAAAAGACTTGACTGGAGTTAGTGCTTTCGTCCATTAAGCCTGGTTCACGCTATGCCAGTAATTTACTATCGTTTCCAGAGGCCGTGTAATAGTGTTTTTTTTTTTTTTTAAATAACTCCTAAAATAACTGATGGATTTCCATGATATCAAAGCAGGGAGCGCTTCATACAATGGCCTAATTTTGGGAAATACTGTGCATTGCCAATTACGTTTCATTAACCTTTTTACTTAAGAAAATGAGGCTAAAGCCAGTCTTAGCCACCCACACATTCGCAAAAGTGATGACGTCCCTCAGTGACGTTGTTATAACGTTTCTTCCACTGTACCTCCCATCCTCCGAATTGTTAAACGCCTGTTTAACTCCATAGATAATTGTCATATGACCTACCACAAGCAATACGAAATTCTTTGTCAGTAAAAGTTCAGCATACCTGGTAATGTGATTCGTGACTTTAGACTTTACCTAAACACAAGACCAACGTTTTATATCTTACCCACTCACATTGAAGATCAAGAATGAGACTTATGACAGGAGACGAAAGAGGCCATGCTAACCTTACACTCTGCACTTCACGCGAGTGTTGGTAAAGCAATAGAAATATAGTTTTCTTTAGGTTAAGCCGTAGGACTCATTCTTCCACACAACACAGGTTACTCGATACATCAATTGCCAGGAAGAAACAGACAGAGAGCATTGTTTGATATAATTTATCATATCAATTTCACCAGAGAGAGTAGCTTGAATTCCTTAAAAGGTAGACTTCTAAAAGATGTTTCATATAAGGGCATTGACATCGGCCATTTGATAAATTTTGAAATCATATATATATATATATATATATATATATATATATATATATATATATATATATATATATATATATATATATATATACATATATATATATATATATATATATATATATATATATATATATATATGTGTGTGTGTGTGTGTGTGTGTGTGTGTGTGTGTGTTTATACATACATAAGATTTATTATATTTCAACCTATAGATTTATATATTTATTTAAGTTATAAGTACCAGTACCTATTTTTGTTACTTAAAAGGTATGTGACAAATATCAATGCGACTTTGTCACTGGAATTATACCAGACTTCAATTAATGAACCAATCAACCTTACTTTGAGAAATATTTCCATTAACATTGTCTACATACCAAGCTGATATACTCGTATCAAAGTATTCACTAGCTTTGCTTTTCCAAAATAATGTTATCACCAATTGCTGGAAACCATAGATTTATGAGGGCTGAAAAAAAAAAAAAAACAAGAAATGGACACTTATACATTTTACTCATCACCACTCTCAAGGAAAAATAATTGTTTTCTATTACTACTAATGTTTTTATTTTATTTTTTAGTCGCAAATCTAAAATTTGTAGGAGTCCGAGTAGAATATCTCTCAGTGCGATTCCACACCCCTGTTTTAAACCTCTTCTATTATGTTTGATAATTTGTGTTAACCATCTAATCATTATCTACCACCATAAAACATTTTATTGCTCTTCCGGCTCATTTTATATGTGCAGTACACAGTCTTTCCTAAAAGGGATTTACTCGGTAGCCTAATAACAATGGGAATGAAGGAAAGAAGGAAAGAAGGAAGGGGGGGGGGGAGGAGTACTAGAATAGCCATATGTGTAAACACCAAAGGAGGGTTGGGGGAACCTCTGTGTCACAGTTAGGTGATTAAGTAACACTTCTTCGAAACGCTCTGAAGGAAGGGAAGAAGTTCCTCTTTTTTCTAAGAGTAAACGGGTTAATTGAGCACATCTGTCAATTCATTGTACCACCAAAAATTAGGCCAATGTTTGAAACATTCATTGCTGTAGTTTCATGGAAATTCATAAGCCGGTTTGTTAGATATTTGGGGAAAACACTATTACACGGCCTCTAGAAACGATAGAGTCAAGTGGCGAGTAATTTAGCTAATAAACGTGTCTGACCACCAAACAGTTTAGTCAAGTAGTTTAGTAAGCAATTTAGTAATTTAGTGTTTAGTCGATCCAAAATGTTCTATTTTTACAGTCAAGTAGCAGCCCCGCCCACTTGTCATTCGTCCACTAAACCAGTTAGAACACGAGTTGGATTTAGTAATTTAGTGGAGTTCATGAGTTCGATGGAATGACGAGACAACACTAAAATCTATTCCAAAATATTTACAACATGAGAGCTTGTGGAATGTTTAATGTTCACAGTATGAAAATAAACAAAGCAATCAAAGTGCCTACGCTGATTTGGAGAAAACCATGGACATACCTGGATTAGGAGAGAAAGAGATAAAAGCGAAAATCAAGAACATCTTTTATTAGCCTTTTAGCTTTGCTGCGTTGCCTGTTCATCTTGTGATGCCTTACACACTAATGTACTCTACTTGATTGGTTGTGCCTTTTATTATTATTATTATTATTATTATTAAATGCTAAGCTACAACCCTGGTTGGAAAAGCAGGATGCTATATATATATATATATATATATATATATATATATATATATATATATATATATATATATATATATATATATATATAAAAGGGATGAATAAACTCACCACACCACTTTTGAATTAATAATAATAATAATAATAATTGCTAAGCGACAACTCTAATTGGAAAAGCAGGATGCTATAAGCCCAGGGACTCCAACAGGGAAAATGGTGGTATTACCAAAAGTAGACTCATATATGCCAGATCCCTGGATTGCTTACCACCCTACTACAGCTTTCGCGTCCCCTATGTATAGCTTTCCATGGGAGCCAGCGTCTATTGGAGTAAAAACAAAAGCCGTGGTGCTAGTCTCATCCCTGTAATTTCTGAGAAATTGGAGGGCTGCTGCACACTGTATAATAGTGCAAGACCAAAAAAAAAATTCATGCAATATATGCAATAACTTTCCACGTTATAGTTATGACCCGTTTTGAAGTTATGGTACGGTCAAACATTTTTCAAGTCATGTCATGATCCTCTTATCAGTTAGAAAGGCCTATATATAATAGTCATATATACATATTTTAACAACGTGATACTACACTGTTAAAAAACCGTAATTTTAATCGGAAATTCCTCGTAAAAATATATTGTTCTCAGCCGTATTTCAGTAAAATAGCG
>NC_090728.1:162982812-163002812 GCF_036898095.1 Palaemon carinicauda | reverse complement strand
TGCCGCTCTCATTCATATTATTCGTAAGAAAAGAAAAAATCAATTTTTCAGTCACTTGCAAGGGAAGTTTGACTCTCATATTATTCATAATACAAGAAAAAAATCTATTATTCAATCACTTGCATGTGAAGTTTGATGCCCTCATTCATATCATGGTCTCATTCATATCATTCGTAAGTAAAGAAAAAATCCATTATTCAGTCACTTGCATATGAAGTTTCATGCTCTCATTCATATTATTTGTAATACAAGAAAAAATCTATTATTCAGTCACTTGCATGTGAAGTTTGGCGCTCTAATTCTTATTATTCGTGATAAAAGAAAAAAATACTTTATTCAGTCACATACACATAAAGTTTGTTGCTCTCATTCATATTCGCAGGAAAAGAAAAAATCCTTTATTCAATCACTTACATGTGAAGTTTGATGCTCTCGTTCAAATTATTCGTAATACCAGAAAAAAATCTATTATTCAATCACTTGCATGTGAAGTTTGGCGCTCTCAATCATATTATTCACAAAAAAAAGAAAAACTCCACTATTCAGTCACTTGCATGTGAAGTTTCACGCTCTCATTCATATAATTCACAAGAAAAGAAAAAATCCATTATTCAATCACTTACATGTGAAGTTTCACGCTCTCATTCATATCATTCTCAAGAAAAGAAAAATATCCATTATTCAGTCACTTGCATGTGAAGTTTGGTGCTCTCATTCACATTATTCACAAGAAAAGAATAAAATCCATTATTCAGTCACTTGCATGAGAAGTTTGGCACTCTCAACCATATTATTCACAAGAAAAGAAAAAATCCATTATTCAGTCACTTGCTTGTGAAGTTTGGTGCTCTCATTCATATTATTCACAAGAATAGAATAAAATCCATTATTCAGTCACTTGAATGTGAAGTTTGGTGCTCTTATTCATATTATTCACGGAAAAAGAAAAAATCTATTATTCAGTTATTTGCATGTGAAGTTTGGCGATCTCATTCAGATTATTCACATGAAAACAAAAAATTCCATTATTAAGTCACTTGAATGTGTAGTTTGCCACTCTCATTCATATTATGCTCTCATTCACATTATTCGTAAGAGATAAAAAAAATAATTATTCAGTCACTAGCATGTGAAGTTTGGCTCTCTCATTCATATTATGCTCTCATATTATTTGTAAGAGAAGAAAAAAATTCATTATTCAGTCACTTGCATAATACAAGAAAAAAAAACTTTTATTCAGTCACTTGCATGTGAAGTTAGGTGCTCTCATTCATATCATGCTCTCATTTGTAATAAAAGAAAAAATACATTATTCGGTCACTCTTATTCGTAATAAAAGAAAAAATCTATTATTCAGTCAATTCAATGTGAATTTTGACGCTCTCTTTCATATTATTCGTAAGAATATAAAAAATCCTTTATTCAATCACTTCCATGTGAAGTTTGGCGCTTTCATTCATATTATTCGCAAAAAACGTAAAAATCCTTTATTCAGTAACTTGCATGTGAAGTTTGGTGCTATCATTCATATTATTCGTGAGAAAAGAAATAATCCTTTATTTAGTCACTTGCATGTGAAGTTTGGCGCTCTCATTCATATTATTCGTAATACAAAAAAAAATCTATTATCCAGTCACTTGTAAGTGTAGTTTTGCACTCTCATTCATATTATTCACATGGAAAGGAAAAATTCTTAATTCAATCACTTGCATGTGAAATTTTATTCATAAGAAAAGAAAAAAGCCTTTATTCAGTCTCATTCATATTATTCGTAACGAAATAAAAAATCCATTATTCAGTCACTTGTATGTGATGTTTGACAATCTCATTCACATTATTCGTAAGAAAAGAAAAAATCCATTATTCGGTCACTTGCATGTGAAGTTCGGCGCTCTCATTCATATTATTCGTAAGGAGAGAAAAAATCCTCTATTCAATCACTTGCATGTGAAGTTTGACGCTCTCATTAATATTATTCGTAAGGAGAGAAAAAATCCTCTATTCAATCACTTGCATGTGAAGTTTGACGCTCTCATTAATATTATTCGTAAGGAAAGAAAAAATCCATTATTCAGTCATTTGCATGTGAAGTTTGACGCTCTCATTCATATTATTCGTAAGGAGAGAAAAAATCCTCTATTCAATCACTTGCATGTGAAGTTTGACGCTCTCATTAATATTATTCGTAAGGAAAGAAAAAAATCCATTATTCAGTCACTTGCATGAGAAGTTTGACGCTCTCATTCATATTATTCGTAAGGAAAGAAAAAATCCATTATTCAGTCATTTGCATGTGAAGTTTGACACTCTCATTCATATTATTCGTAAGAAAAGAAAAAATCCATTATTCGGTCACTTGCATGTGAAGTTCGGCGCTCTCATTCATATTATTCGTAAGGAGAGAAAAAATCCTCTATTCAATCACTTGCATGTGAAGTTTGACGCTCTCATTAATATTATTCGTAATACAAAAAAAAATCCATTATTCAGTCACTTGCATGTGAAGTTTGACGCTCTCATTCATATCATTCACAAGAAAAGAAAAAATCCTTTATTCAGTCACTTGCATGTGAAGTTTGGCGCTCTCATTCATATGCTCTCATTTATATTGTTCATAAGAAAACAAAAAATCCATTATTCAGGCACTTGCATGTGAATTTTGGCGCTCTCATTCATATTATTCACAAGAAAAGACTAAATCCATTATTCAGTCACTTGCATGTGTTGTTTGGCGCTCTCATTCATATGCTCTCATTCATATTATTCACAAGAAAAGAAAAAATCCATTATTCAGTCATTGCATGTGAAGTTTGGCGCTCTCATTCATATGCTCTCGTTTATATTATTCATAAGAAAAGAAAAAATCCATTATTCAGGCACTTGCATGTAATGTTTTCCCCTCTAATTCTTAGTATGCTCTCATTCATAATAAAAAAAATCCAATATTCAGTCACCTTCATGTGTAAAAAAATTTAAAAAATCTATTATTTAGTCACTTGCATGTGAAGTTTGACGCTCTCATTAATATTATTCGTAAAAAAAGAAAAAAAAATTCTTTATTCAATCACTTGCATGTGAAGTTGGGCGCTCTCATTCATATTATTCGCAATGAAAGAAAAAATCCATTATTCGGACTCTTGCATGTAAAGTTTGGCGCTCTTATTCATATTATTCGCAATAAAAGAAAAAATCCATTATTCTGTCACTTGCATGTGAAGTTTGGCACTCTGATTCATATCATTTGTAAGAAAAAAAAATTCATTATTCAGTTACTTGCATATGTAGTTTGACGCTCTCATTCATATTATTCGTAATAAAAGAAAAAATTCATTATTCAGTCACTTGCATGTGAATTTTTGCGCTCTCTTTCATATTATTCACATGGAAAGGAAAAATCCTTTATTCAGTCACTTGCATATGAAGTTAGGCTCTCTTATTCATATCATTCGCAAGGAAAGACAAAATTTATTATTCAGTCACTTGTATGTGAAGTTTGACGCTCACATCCATATCATTTGTAAGAAATGAAAAAATCCATTATTCAGTCACTTGAATGTGAAGTTTGACGCCCTCATTCATATTTTTCGTAAGAAAAGAAAAAATCCTTTACTCAGTCACTTGCATGTGAAGTTTAGCGTTCTCATTCATATTATTCGTAAGAAAAGAAAAAATCTATTATTCAGTCACTTGCATGTGAAGTTTGACGCTCTCATTCACATTATTTGTAAGAAAAGTAAAAATCCCTTATTCAGTCACTTGCATGTGAAGTTTGGCGCTCTCATTCTTGTTATTCGTAAGAAAAGAAAAAATCCATTATTCAGTCACTTGCATGCGAAGTTTGACTCTCATTCATATTATTCGTAAGAAAAGAAAAATCTATTATTCAGTCAGTTGCATGAGAAGTTTGGACCTCTAATTCATATTATTCACAAGAAAAAAATCCTTTATTCAGTCACTTGAATGTGAAGTTTGGCACTCTCAATCATAACATTCACAAGAAAAGAAAAAAATCCTTTATAAAGTCAATTGGATGTGAAGTTTGGCACTCTCATTCATATCATTCACAAAAAAAAAAAGAAAAAAATCTATTATTCAGTCACTTGCACGTAAAGTTTGGATCTCTCATTCATATTAATCACAAGAAAAGGAAAAATCCTTTGTTCAGTCACTTGCATGTGAAGTTTGACGCTCTCATTCTTATTATTCGTAAGAAAAGAAAAATCCAATATTCAGTCACTTGCATGTGAAGTTTGGCGCTCTCATTCTTATTATTCGTAAGAAAAGAAAAAATCCATTATTCAGTCACTTACATGGGAAGTTTGACGTTCTCATTCATATTTTTCATAAGAAAAGAAAAAATCCATTACTCGGTCACTTGAATGTGAAGTTTCGCGCTCTCGTTCATATTATTTGCAATAAAAAAAATTCTATTTTTCAGTCACTTGATGTAAAGTTTGGATCTCTCATTTACATTATTCACAAGAAAAGGAAAAATCCATTATTCAGTCACTTGCATGTGAAGTTTGGCACTCTCATTCATATTCATCACAAGAAAAGAAAAATCCTTTATTCAGTTATTTGCATGTGAAGTTTGATGCTCTCATTCATATTATTCGTAAGAAAAGAAAAAATCCATTATTCAGTCACTTGCATGTTAAGTTTGGCGCTCTTATTCATATTAATCACAAGAAAAGAAAAAATCCATTATTCAGTCACTTGCATGTGAAGTTTGACACTCTCATTCATATTATTTGTAAGAAAAGAAAAAATCTATTATTCAGTCACTTACATGTGAAGTTTGGACCTTTCATTTATATTATTCACAAGAAAAGATAAAATCTATTATTCAGTCTTGGAGTAAAAACAAAAGCCGTGGTGCTAGTCTCATCTATGTAATTTCTGAGAAATTGGAGGGCTTCTGCACACTGTATAATAGTGCAAGGCAAAAAAAAAAATCATGCATTACATGCAATAACTTTCCACGTTATAGTTATGACCCGTTTTGAAGTTATGGTACGGTCAAACATTTTTCAAGTCATGTCATGATCCTCTTATCAGCTAAAAAGGCCTATAAATAATAGTCATATATACATATTTTAACAACGTGATACTACACTGTTAAAAAATCGTAATTTTAATCGGAAATTCTCCGTAAAAATATACTGTTCTCAGCCGTATTTCTGTAAACTACAGGAGACCGTAATTTTACCTTACTTTTTTTTTATTACCTTTTACGGGATGGTGACCGTAATATCACTCCTTTACTTTAATATATCCATTTTAAAACAGTAAATGCCTGCCAACATTTATTCCAGAATTCTTACCGTGCTTTTAATGGAAACTTTTAACAGTGTAACGTATCATTACACATTATGGAATCTTATTCCAACTGTCGGGAATTTTGAACTGATCATTCGAAATCCCCGCCATTTAACTTCACAAACGTTGTGTTAAATTGGGGCAAGGCTGGAAGATCTCGCGGGCGTTTCTATAAATGAGCGCTGTCCAATACGTGACAGTATTGAGGCATAAATTTCTGGTGTCAGAGAAACAAAGTCTTTGTTATTTCCAATTTACGAAAATTATATTTTATTCATTCATGCAGGCAAAATTATCGATGTATATGTTTACAGCCAAGGTCTCGCTAGTTTGTTAGATTCTGGCAAATTACGGCCTTGTACCAACCGTGTTTCACACAATTGTACATAATTCCTTTTGTATATATTATGCTTGTATCTCCGCTCTTCCCTCGCACTAAAACGAACATGAAAATTCATGTCTGGTTTTTCCTCTGTAATATTGTCTGTCTTGTGAACTTGTTATGTCCTGTTGCCTTGAGGTTTTGTATATAAGGAGAGTGTTCTACAATAATATAACTCAGTCGTTTCCAACCTGCCTTTGAGTTCACAACCTTACTCGGCGCCGTCACATTGGTGACCCCGGAAGTCGACTCGCTCCCACTGCCTTCCACCCCCACCTCCCTCGCCCCTCCATCGTTGGTACTATGACGGAGACGGACTCTATTACAGCAGTTGGCGCTGTGGCCGCCCCATTGAAACTTTCACCGTTCGCCACCGGAGAGGCGTTTGCTTGGTTTCAACGCGCTGAAGTCCACTTCCGTATCAGGGGCGTGACTCGCTCAACCACCAAAGCGGATTATGTTCTCGCGGAGATACCCGAGGACACCTTCCCAGAAATATCCGACTGGCTTTGTGAACAAGGAGACACCCCAATAGCGTATGACGCCCTCAAAACATACCATCTGCAGCAGTACTCGCCGTCGCCAGCCGCCCGTATAGCAAAGCTTTTTCAGCTCTCGAAACAACCGTAGGGGGACCAAAGGGCTTCGCTTGCCCTCAGGGAAATGACCAGTATCGCTCGCCTTCAACCTGCCGCAGACGGCTCTCCTCGTGAGGTGAACCTACTTCGTGCCATTTGGATACGCCGTTTACCCGAACCTGTAATCGCTGCCATACCCGATGTCGATAGTTTACCCATAAAGGACTTGATGACCAAAGCCGACGCCCTTATGGACAGCCACTTCAAGACCTCCATCAACGCCTCCACCACTGACGACGAGGATGCCTATTCAACGTCAACCGAAGCTGACATGAATGCCGTAGGACATACACGCCTACCCCGTGACGTGCCGAAGCGGCGACAAAGCCGCCCACCACCCACCAATTGCTCGCGCCCCAACGAACGACTTCTACAGTCACTTACTACCTCCCATCCGCCGCAGTTTTGCTACTATCACTTCAGATTCGGGGCAACCGCGAAAAAATGTGCCAAGGATTGTCAGTGGCCAAAAAACGTGTAAGTAGGCCATCGCTTGTGGCGGTGGCCTCCCATGTTTCTAATCTTTTCTTTTTACAGGATGCAGGAACGGGCGTGCGATTTTTGGTAGACACGGGTGCTTGTCGTTCTCTTTTGCCAAGGAAACTCTTCAAGGCACGACGTAGTCTGTCTACATCTGCCGACGTCCGCTTAGTAGCTGCCAACGAATCTGCGATACCCACCTACGGTTACGAGAACCTCACATTATCGTTCGGAAACGGTAAATTCAATTGGAAGTTTCTCGTTGCTGACGTCACAATGCCAATCCTCGGTGCGGATTTCCTCTCTCATTTCCACCTTCTGGTCGATGTCGCCCACCGACGATTGGTCAACGCAGACTCGTACTTGTCGACACCTCTTCAACCCGCCCCCTCTAACCTCGCTCTCCACATCAGCGCACCCACGGATGCCTACGCCCACCTCCTCACGTCGTACCCGGAAGTTTTCCGTCCAGAACTTCGCCAAACGCCCACGGTTCCTGCCAAGCACGGTATTTATCACCATATCAAGACGACGGGACCCCCAGTCTTCGCAAAATTCAGACGTCTGGCACCGGAACGATTGGCAGCCGCCAAACAGACGTTCGCCGAAATGGAGAAAATGGGCCTTTGCCAAAAGGCCTCCAGCCCATGGTCGTCGCCCTTACACATCGTTCTGAAGAAAGACGGCTCCCTCCGTCCGTGCGGGGATTACAGGCGCCTGAACATGCAAACAGAACCGGATCACTACCCCCTCCCAAACATTGCCGACGTGACCTCCTACCTGCACAAAGCGAAGGTTTTCTCTACGCTCGACCTCCTGAAGGGGTATTATCAGGTGCCTATGAACCCAGAAGACATCCCCAAGACCGCCATCACCACTCCGTTTGGTACATATACCTTCAATTACTCCTGTTTTGGCCTTCGTAATGCTGGGGCAACGTTTCAACGTCTCATGGATGGCATCTTAGGGGACCTCCCTTTCTGTGTATGTTATGTGGACGACATACTTGTGTTCTCCTCCTCAAAAGAGGAACACCTCCGTCACCTGCGCATCGTGCTCGACCGCCTGCAACAAAACGGCCTTGTAGTCCGGTACGACAAGTGTACCTTTGGCGCCAACGAAGTATCGTTCTTAGGGCACCGCATCACTCCTGAAGGTGTCCACCCCTTCCCTGAGAAGGTAGCAGCCGTTCAGAACTTCCCCGCGCCCTCGACCGTCAAAGCTCTGCAGGAATTCTTGGGCATGATCAACTATTATCACCGTTTTCTGCCAGCCATTGCCGCCACTCTTGCTCCCCTCTACGCCTCCCTTAAGGGCAAGCCGAAGGACCTGAAGTGGGGTCCCCTTCAAGAAGCAGCCTTCTGCAATGCAAAGAAGGCCCTATCAACTGCTGCGGCTCTCACTTTTCCTATCCCACATGCCCCTCTCCTTCTCTCCACCGATGCCAGCGACGTTGCTATTGGTGCAGTACTCGAGCAGGTGGTCAAAGGCTCGCCGCGCCCATTGGCCTTCTTCAGCAGAAAACTGTCCAAGGCAGAATCGGGTTATTCTACCTTCGATTGAGAATTTCTGGCGGTGCACTTGGCTGTCCGTCACTTTCGCCATTTCTTAGAAGGTACGCCCTTCGTCATTCGCACAGACCACATGCCTCTGGTGCACGCCTTCACTCGACAGTCTGACGCCTGGTCCGCCCGTCAACGCCGACATCTCTCCGCCGTGGCTGAATACAATTGCACCCTCCAATACGTCCCTGGGAAAATGAATCCCGTTGCCGATGACCTGTCAAGAAACACGTTGGCTGCCGTTCAACTGGGATTGGATTACAACGCCCTGGCTGCAGCCCAACGACAGGATCCAGAGTATCAAGCTTGTAGGACATCCTGCACGTCCCTCCGTTGGGAAGACTTTCCCCTTGAAGACTCCAACACCACCCTCCTCTGTGACGTCAGTACTGGTAGACCGCGACCTTGGATTCCTGCTCCCATGCGCCAACAGGTGTTTGATTTCATTCACGGCCTTTCACATCCCTCTTGCCGTTCTACTGCACAGCTGCTGAAGGCAAAGTTCATTTGGCACGGCATTTCTAAGGATGCTTAGGATTGGGTCCGCGCCTGTACTTCTTGCCAAACTTCCAAAGTACACCGACACACGGATTCAGGAGTGGGCACCTTTTCTCAACCTCAGCGTCGTTTCGCACACATTCACGTCGATGTTGTAGGCCCCCTACCCACATCACAAGGACATCGTTACCTGTTTACCGTCATCGACCGCTCCACTCGTTGGCCTGAAGCCATTCCCATGGAAACTGCAACGTCCGCCTCATGTACATCTGCCTTACTCTCTGGATGGATTTCAAGATTCGGTATCCCTGAGCATATTACTTCTGACAGGGGAACCACTTTCACCTCTCAATTGTGGACGTCATTAGCGAATCTCCTGGGCATCACCCTACATCAGACAACGGCCTACAACCCCGCTGCCAATGGAATGGTTGAACGTTTTCATCGCACCCTCAAAGCAGCTTTGATGTCCCGCTGCAAGGATTGCAACTGGTTTACTCAGCTTCCCTGGGTCCTCCTGGGACTAAGGACCACTCCTAAAGACGCCCTCGACGTCTCGGCAGCTGAAATGGTGTATGGCGACCCGTTGGTCGTCCCTGCCGAATTTTTTCCTTCTACAACCTCCTCTGACGATCTCCAGCGCATACGTCACGTCGTGGGAAAATTTACTCCGTGCCGCCAGACTTACAAGCCCCCAGCGAAGCATCACATACCAACGGACTTGCACTCTGCAACGCAAGTCTTCCTGCGCAACGACACCAGCAAGCCACCACTAACGCCCCCTTGCACGGGCTCTTTCCTTGTGATCCGACGCAGTCCGAAAGCATTCCTACTAAACATTCGGGGCAAAGAAGACTGGGTCTCCATTGATCGTCTAAAACCTGCTTATCTTCTGCCAGATGACCCGCCTAGAGTTCGCCTCTCTAGATCAGGGCGCCCTATTTAACATGTACAGTATGTCATTTTTAGGGGGGGAGCCATGTACCAACCGTGTTTCACACAATTGTACATAATTCCTTTTGTATATATTATGCTTATATCTCCGCTCTTCCCTCGCACTAAAACGAACATGAAAATTCATGTCTGGTTTTTCCTCTGTAATATTGTCTGTCTTGTGAACTTGTTATGTCCTGTTGCCTTGAGGTTTTGTATATAAGGAGAGTGTTCTACAATAATATAACTCAGTCGTTTCCAACCTGCCTTTGAGTTCACAACCTTACTCGGCGCCGTCACAGCCTTCAGCCGAAGTACTGAGTTTATCCTTTGATCTAACGTAAGACTTTAACTGTTTTTCTATCTTGTATTCTACAAAGAAACTCAATTAAACCCCTTGATGATTAAATAAAGTGAGAGTTCCCGCCCATTTTACAAGGACCCTTTAATTAGCGCGGGAAACAGTAGTTTTCCTTTGAGCTACGCTGAGCAAGGCCCGGCATTCCTGCCTAAGCCCCCAACAGCGTAAGTACCGTCTATGAAGTTGTAGTGTGTCTCTCTGCCTCTGGCTCCTATCTACCGCGATGCCAGGTCGGTTCCTTTGTCAGTGTGAGTTATGTACATTTTTTATCCGTCTGTAAATTTGTCATCCCTGGGATTAGGGATTTGATTTATGCCTCAGATGATGTCTGCAGGCACCGGTATGTCATTTACCATAGAGTCATTACAGTAATGTTGTAATTTCGCCTTGTTTAGTTCAGCCGTGGACTTAGAGTTTTACGAGCACATGTTGCAAACATCCCAAGGGTTACCGTGTTCTAAGGCCATGGCAGCCTGTATTTAATTAAGTCAATTTCTTTTCAATGTCGAGTAACTGCGTGTGCAGTAAGTTTGAAGACCTAACTTTCATTTTGCGTGATGTTTCTGAGTACACATTGACTTAAACGCCCGTGATGTCCTTCAGATTGTATTAGCGTGATTTGTTATTGTGTTTTTAAATTATTATTTTTGTAATAAATTAACTTTTGTGACCATATTTTATTGAAACCCTCATGAATCGTTTTAGAAAGCGAACCTCTTCAAGGTCTTATCATCGGCCCACTCCATCGGGCCTAGAATCATTTCTGTCTTAAATAAGTTGGAGAAAAATTCCCGACACCAACAAATCGAAGTCAGATACCTTAAAATGATTTACAAAAAGGTAATGACTGAGTATATTACCGAGTACTTGGGGGTAATATATTTACCAATTAATACAAATACACTAACGAGACTATATAAAACAGGAAAATATCTATGGCCTTTCGTAACCCAGTTAGGTAAACTAATCCGTCTAACAATTTCTTTTGGTTATTTAGCTGAATATGAGGGTATACTTTATATATATATATATATATATATATATATATATATATATATAAATAAAATAATCATATCATTGTCTTCGAATATTTGCTCTGGACGAGATGTTTCTGCGAATATATATATATATATATATATATATATATATATATATATATATATATATTTTATATATATATATATATATTCATTTGGCATTGGTAATAAAATGTACTTGTTCACTTTTTGGTTAATTTATTTATTCATTGTTTACACTTTCATGACTACATATTCCAGAAAATATCTTTACAGTAACTGATTTAACCAAAAAGGAAATATAAATATAAATATAAATATATATATATATATATATATATATATATATATATATATATATATATATATATATATCTATATATATATATCTATATATATATATTGACATTTTGACATATGATAGAACCTGACTGCTGATATTACCGCACGATGCCTTTAAAGTTGTTACTGTTCTACTTTAATTGTTCATCACTTCTCCTGTAGTGTTTATTTCCATTTTTGCCTTCCTCACCATGCTATTTTCTCTGTTGGAGCCCTTGGGCTTATAGCATTCTGCTTTTCCAAGTAAGGTTCTATTATAGCTAATAATTATATATATATATATATATATATATATATATATATATATATATATATATATATATATATATTATATCGGCACCAACTGCATCTTTAGATAGTGCAATCAACCAATATGGCCATATCAACGAATGATATAACACTTGATTCACGTATGATAAGCCATTCACCTCCAAATTTTCTTCTCTGAGAATTTGGAGGGATATACCCTTTTGCCCCCTTCCCCTCTAAAATTTAATAAAGAGTTATATATATATATATATATATATATATATATATATATATATATATATATTTATATATATATATATATATATATATATATATATATATTAAATTTGTACGTATACAGTATATACGTTTGAAAAATATATTGTATTCAGGATTTATATATAACAAGACGTAATTGATTTCACAGATTGAACAATGACCACACTGTTATTCCAATAATACATGAAATAGCCTTCACAGTTATCCTAAACATGTGATCAGTGGAAATGTACATTTACGAAGAAACGTTTCTGCATGTGCAACCTAAAGTTTCTAGGTGATAGTCTATAGTTTTGTCATCCACACATTTCATCTAATGAGAGAGGGCTATCAAGTGGTGGTTGTGAAGTAGCACTGTAGTGAAAAAAAAAAATCTCTTCAGTTGATTTCAATATGGCACAACTGTAGAATGCAATACTCATCGCCAAGTGACCCATCTGCTGGACAGTTCTTCGTCAGGCGTTGAAATGTGACGTATCTACCCCACACAGGAGGCTCACGATCGAAGATTACTACCTGGCTCTCAAACGAGGGACCAGGGAAATAACCAAAGACTTTATACTGGGGGAAATTTTGCTCAGTTAAGTTCTCCTTCCCGATGCGAATTTCGTAGCCATAGTACCTATCAGCAAATGAGTTGGGTTGCATAACGAACAGGATTCGTCGAATAGCTCTAATATGTTTCAAGTCCAGCTTGAACCAAGGGTAGTAATAATCACTGCTTCTGTAACAGTTCGACATGTTCCCGAATTGATAGATTCCGTCTATCATATTGGTGATCACTCTATCGGGTGTTTTTCCGTCAGCTGGTTTTCCTTCAACAATTGCCCCAACAGCAAAGTCACGAGGTCTCCTGGTATAACAGTCGAGAGCGTCACTAAGATTAGTTTCGTTGTACCCATAGACAACATACATGTCGAAGAAAAGGCAGGTACGGTTGGAAGCTCGGTCTGGACACCAGAGATTGCACCACCCCATTTGCTGGCACTCGATAGAGCAAGCCGTGGAGAATGTCCTACTTGGAGCCACCGCATTCACGCTCGTCGAACCACTCTGAACTGCACCGTTGACGAGTCGAGAGTGAGAAATCTTCACCGATCGCCACACGGTCAAGTCCATGCAGAATGTTATGCCAGTCATAAAATAACTAAGAGTGACAGCTCCTAAAATGGTTTCCAAGATGTGCATTGTCGTATAAAGTAACACTTCTGTGGATCCTGTCTTCGTGTTTTGGTCTTCAGGAATAGCTATGCACTACGTTATGACCAGCCTCTACCAGATGTAAAGCAAGACTACAGTATTAATATCAAGAAAGGATGAGCCGAGTAACGTAGATTGCATGCAGCACTTCAAAAAAACTTCTGCAATTCTCAGAAAATTATTTTTTTTTTCATGTCTGATCGAGAAATATATACTGTAAATAAAAAATTGGAGATAAGGAAATAAAATTTAGAAGGTAATTAACTAGTCGTTTTTTTTAATTAGTTCCCTGCTAAAGTTGATATATTTTTAAGATATTACTTTTAAAATTTTCTGCACATGAATAAAAAATTTAATGAAAAAGCATACCTGATCAACTTCCTAAACCTGAAATTAATGAATTTTCAAAACTCCACATGAAGCAAAAGATATTCTTTTTACAGTGAGAATGACATGTGATGTAGCACAACAGCGCAAATATTCTTATGCACACACACAGATATATATATATATATATATATATATATATATATAATTATATATATATATAAAACACAGATTATCACTTCAAACAGCCAACTATGGAGGTGTTCTTTCATTGACATTAATTAACTAAGTCAGAATTGTCCAAATTATGAGATAGTGGGCATGATCGGAGAATATGATTGATGGTCTAGGTATTTTCTCCACATTCGCAGGACTGGTCAGTTTTATGGCCCCATTTCACTAAAATGTCACCTATTCTGGCCACTCCAGCTATAGCTCTGTTGAGGGCACTCCAATCACGTCTGAGAAGTAATACCCCATCAGCAATTTCTTCAGTAGGTTGATTCTCCAGTTAAACATCCAGATATTATAGGAAGAATTTTTGTTCTTAGTTATATGCATAAGATTATTTGCTAGCAATAATAATAATTATAATAATAACAATAATGATTATAATAATAATAATATATGTTATTAACTTCTTTGCCTTTTCTTAAAGCATTGCGACTTACGCAATTACTACGGTTTCGAAACCTTGAATATTAAGGAAACTTCCTTGCGCAATACCTATAATATTAATACAGGAAAATAACAATAGCATGAGATGTGTCAATTATAATAGCCTAAGATGACTCACTGATGGCTATTTCATTATCTTTTGACGACTCACAGAACTCTAACATGTAGCAAGGTACCAGCGATAGGCTAGTTGATGTTAGATGTGTAAAAGAAAAACGTGAGTTTTTTATATAATCACAATTGGTTTTTGTTTCGCCAGCAGCAAGCTGTTTCTGCTCAAAATGGAAAACACAAGAGCATGTTGCTCGAGATATTGGCTTCCCAACTCCATGGGGAGGCAACCAACACAATCCGAGAGCATGACTTTGGATGTAAACAAACAATATGGCTGCTGCAGATAGGAGGTGGCATGTGCTCTTGCTTGGCAATCTTAAGTCTAACAAGTCTTAAGAGATAATAGAAATTTGCGTTGTTCATTCTGTGGTAATTGTATAATTCTTCAATTCACGTAATATTCCGAGAATATATATTTCTGCAACACTTAGAAAATTTCATGGTGCCATGATGATGTCAGCTGATCGGTTTTGTATATAATTTTTCCTATTTGCTCCTCGAACCGCGAGATCGTAGTGTAACGCTACAACATTTTCGTTCGCTAGCATCGGCTTGAGGTTGGCAAAAACCTTGAGCAAGAAATGACTATTAGGATTACAGCATTAGGAAACAAAATTTAGCGTTTTCATTCATTTTATTCGTAAGGGAAAAAAAATCCATTATTCAGTCACTTACAAGTGAATTTTGGCGCTCACATTCATATTATTCGTAAAAAAAGAAAACAATCCTTTACTCAGTCACTTACATGTGAAGTTTGGCGCTCTCATTCATATCATTCACAAGAAAAGAAAAAATCCATTATTCAGTCACTTGCATATGAAGTTTGACGCTCTCATTCATATTATTCGTAAGAAAAGACAACAATCCTTTACTCAGTCACTTACATGTGAAGTTTGGCGCTCTCATTCATATTATTCGTAAGAAAAGAAAACAATCCTTTACTCAGTCACTTACATGTGAAGTTTGGCGCTCTCATTCATATTATTCGTAAAAAAAAGAAAACAATCCTTCACTCAGTCACTTTCATGTGAAGTTTGGCGCTCTCATTCATATTATTCGTAAGAAAAGAAAACAATCCTTCACTCAGTTATTTACATGTGAAGTTTTGGCGCTCTTATTCATATTATTCGTAAGAAAAGAAAACAGGCCTTTACTCAGTCACTTACATGTGAAGTTTGGCGTTCTCATTCATATCATTCACAAAAGAAAAAATCCATTCTTCAGTCACTTTCATGTGACGTTTGACGCTCTCAGTCACATTATTCGTAATAAAAGAAAACAATCCTTTACTCAGTCACTTACATGTGAAGTTTGGCGCTCTCATTCATATTATTCGTAAGAAAAGAAAACAATCCTTTACTCAGTCACTTACATGTGAAGTTTGGCGCTCTCATTCATATTATTCGTAAGAAAAGAAAACAATCCTTTACTCAGTCACTTAAATGTGAAGTTTGGCGCTCTCATTCATATTATTCGTAAGAAAAGAAAACAATCCTTCACTCAGTCACTTACATGTGAAGTTTGGCGCTCTCATTCATATTATTCGTAAGAAAAGAAAACAATCCTTTACTTAGTCACTTACATGTGAAGTTTGGCATTCTCATTCATATCATTCACAAAAGAAAAAATCCATTCTTCATTCACTTTCATGTGACGCTTGACGCTCTCAGTCACATTATTCGTAATAAAAGAAAACAATCCTTTACTCAGTCACTTACATGTGAAGTTTGGCGCTCTCATTCATATTATTTGTAAGAAAAGAAAACAATCCTTTACTCAGTCACTTACATGTGAAGTTTGGCGCTCTCATTCATATTATTCGTAAGAAAAGAAAACAATCCTTTACTCAAGTCACTTACATGTGAAGTTTGGCGCTCTCATTCATATTATTCGTAAGAAAAGAAAACAATCCTTTACTCAAGTCACTTACATGTGAAGTTTGGCGCTCTCATTCATATTATTCGTAAGAAAAGAAAACAATCCTTTACTCAGTCACTTACATGTGAAGTTTGGCGCTCTCATTCATATTATTCGTAAGAAAAGAAAACAATCCTTTACTCAGTCACTTACATGTGAAGTTTGGCGCTCTCATTCATATTATTCGTAAGAAAAGAAAACAATCCTTTACTCAGTCACTTACATGTGAAGTTTGGCGCTCTCATTCATATTATTCGTAAGAAAAGAAAACAATCCTTTACTCAGTCACTTACATGTGAAGTTTGGCGCTCTCATTCATATTATTCGTAAGAAAAGAAAACAATCCTTTACTCAGTCACTTACATGTGAAGTTTGGCGCTCTCATTCATATTATTCGTAAGAAAAGAAAACAATCCTTTACTCAAGTCACTTACATGTGAAGTTTGGCGCTCTCATTCATATCATTCGTAAGAAAAGAAAACAATCCTTCACTCACTGTCTTACATGTGAAGTTTGGCGCTCTCATTCATATTATTCGTAAGAAAAGAAAACAATCGTTCACTCAGTTATTTACATGTGAAGTTTTGGCGCTCTTATTCATATTATTCGTAAGAAAAGAAAACAGTCCTTTACTCAGTCACTTGCATGTGAAGTTTGACTCTCTCATTCATATTATTCGTAAGAAATGAAAACAATCCTTTACTCAGTCACTTGCATGTGAAGTTTGACGCTCTTATTCATATCATTCGTAAGAAAAAATCCACAGAAAAATTCCATTATTAAGTCACTTGCACGTCAAGTTAAAATATTAAGCTTAGGCTGTTCACGTATCTATGGAAAGTCTCTGAAAACATAGAGTATAAACGTGTTCTTTTATATGTAATAATCTGAAGATTCGCCTTATCGAATACAAAGGCACATTTAATTGTCTGCTTGCAGAAATGAATAAGCAATAGATATGGCTGTGCCCATTAGTTTGAAGTGAAATTTTATCTATTATTTGAAGTTTTCGATACCTTCAAAATGGTCTGGGTTTCATTCTCGAACACACTATCTTATTCTCTTTCTCTTGAATTTTCTTTTTTTTTTTTTTAGTTTTTACAGTTTACATATAAAGAATCTATTTTAATATGATTAATGTTGTTGAAATATCTTATTTCAGTTGTGAATTACTTTGCATGTAGTTTATTTATTTCCTTTCCTCACTAGGCTATTTTTCTCTGTTGGGGCCCTTGGGCTTAGGGCATCCTTTTTTACAACTAGGGTTGTAGCTTAGCTAATAATAATAATACTTGATGGACAGTAGCCTACCAAGTTACATGTTTTATGTTCCATGGTCCAGTCTACTCAAAAGACAAATTTTTTTTTTCCTATTAGGAAACAATTTATTGGCTTCTATCAATGAATTTCATTCTTTTCTTCCTTTAAAACTTTCAAAAACCTATTCACATATCATTTATAAAACTTACCATTTTCTTCTGGGAAAAAAATAACTTAATATAGACCTACTCCACCAACTTACGGACAAAAACAGAAGAAAAAAATAAGGAAAAGAATAAACTCTTGACTAAGCGTTCATAAAATGGTAAGCGCTGGTAACTAGAACAACGGTTACTTTGAGAAACACTACTACGGTCTCAATTAATATATTCTGTATGGCTGAACCTTTTCCGTAGCATATCAGACGACGCTCCAAAACACTTCGCATCCGAAGTCCCTGAAGGAATTGGTGAGACACACTTTAGTTGGTCATAATAAAGACAAGAGGATGAAAAAAATAATAAGCATTAAAATAGACTGTGATAAGTATGCTTCGATGTTAAAATTGGCCTAATAGGAAAAAAATAAAATAAAAATGGACCAAGGAACATAAAACATGTAACTTGGTGGGCTACTGTCCATCAAGTATTATAAATTTATTTTTATTATTAGTAGTAGTATTATTATTATTAGCTAAGCTACAACCCTAGTTGTGAAAAAACGATGCCATAAGCCCAAGGGCCCCAGCAGGGAAAAATAGCCTAGTGAGGACAGGAAGTAAATAAACTACATTAAAAGTAATTAACAACTGAAATATTTCAAGAACATTAATCACATTAAGTTAGATTCTTTATATATAAACTGTAAAAACTAAAAAAAGAGAAAAAATCAAGAGAAAGAGAATAAGATAGTGTGTCCGAGGTAGCCTAAGTGAGAATGAGACCCAGACCATTTTGAAGGTATCGAAAACTCTAAATAATAGACAAATTTCACTTCAAACTAATGGGCCCAGCCATATCTATTGCGTATTCATTTCTGCAAGCACACAATTAAATATGCGTTTGTATTCGATAAGGCGAATCTTCAGATTATTACATATAAAAGAACACGTTTATACTCTATGTTTTCAGAGACTTTTCATAGATACGTGAACAGCCTATGCTTTATATTTTCATTTGACGTGCAAGTGACTTAATAATGGACTTTTTCCATTTTTTTTTTCTTACGAATGATATGAATGAGATCGTCAAACTTCACATGCAAGTGACTGAATAATGGATTTTTTTTTGTTATGAATGATATGAAAGAGAGCGCTAAACTTCACATGCAAGTGACTGAATAATGGATTTTTTTTGTTACGAATGATATGAAAGAGAGCGCTAAACTTCACATGCAAGTGACTGAATAATGGATTTTTTTTCTTACGAATGATATGAAAGAGAGCGCTAAACTTCACATGCAAGTGACTGAATATTGGATTTTTTTTTGTTACGAATGATATGAATGAGAGCGCCAAACTTCACATGCAAGTGACTGAATAATGGATTTTTTCTTTTCTTGTGAATGATATGAATGAGAGCGCCAAACTTCACATGTAAGTGACTGAGTGAAGTATTGTTTTCTTTTCTTACGAATAATATGAATGTGAGCGCCAAACTTCACTTGTAAGTGACTGAATAATGGATTTTTTTTTCTTACGAATAATATGAGGGCGTCAAACTTCACATGCAAGTGACTGAATAATGGATTTTTTTCTTTTTTTACGAATATGAATGAGAGCGTCAAACTTCACATGCAAGTGACTGAATAATGGATTTTTTTTCTTACGAATGATATGAATGAGAGCGCCAAACTTCACAGGCAAGTGACTGAATAATGGATTTTTTTTCTTACGAATGATATGAATGAGAGCGCCAAACTTCACATGCAAGTGACTGAATAATGGATTTTTTCTTTTCTTACGAATAATATGAATGAGAGCGTAAAACTTCACAGGCAAGTGACTGAATAATAGATTTTTTCTTTGCTTACGAATAATATGAGTGAGATCGTCAAACTTCACTTGCAAGTGACTGAATAATGGATTTTTTTTTCTTACGAATGATATGAATGAGAGTTAAACTTCACGGGCAAGTGACTGAATTATAGATTTTTTCTCTTCTTACGAATAATATGAGTGAGATCGTCAAACTTCACATGCAAGTGACTGAATAATGGATTTTTTCTTCTTACGAATAATATGAATAAGAGCGTCAAACTTCACAGGCAAGTGACTGAATAATAGATTTTTTCTCTTCTTACGAATAATATGAGTGAGATCATCAAACTTCACATGCAAGTGACTGAATAATGGATTTTTTTTTCTTACGAATAATATGAGTGAGATCGTCAAACTTCACATGCAAGTGACTGAATAATGGATTTTTTTTTCTTACGAATGATATG
>NC_090728.1:162962812-162977812 GCF_036898095.1 Palaemon carinicauda | reverse complement strand
ATATATATGTTTATATAGATATATACATACATATATATATATATATATATATATATATATATATATATCATCGCCATCATCATCATCAGCCATTACTAGTCCACTGCAGAATAAAGGCCTCAGACATGTCCTCCTAATTGCGTCTGTTTGTCATCTTTCTGTGCCAGTCCACGCCTGCAAACTTCCTAGTTCGACAACCATCGTCTTATCTTCCTTCCTCTGCTTCTTTAACAATCTTTATGGACCCATTCTGTTATTCTTAATGACCAATTTTATTTCTCAAGATTTTATCCTTGGTGTCGTCTCTGTTGCTGTCCTCGTCGGAACTTTTCTCATTTTCTTCTGGAGATGAGCAGTCTGGCTCAAATCTATAAGGCTGAATACTGCTCGGACATTCAGCTGTCCAAATTTGTAATTGTGGGTCATCTTTGTCTTCTGTATCAGTGAAATCAAAGCTAATTTCTTCAGTATCGCTCGTAGTTTCCAATGTGTCCGCCATTGCCAGTGAAATCAGGTGTGCTTGGTATGACGTCAAGCGGCTGTTCAATTGGCCTACAGGCTGTGCTGCGAACGCGGGAAATTTCAAGTGCTGGGTATAACTAAATAAGGACCGATTTAGACGCGACAAGCTTTTGAAAATTCTATTGTCAATTTATTCAGATACTTCCAAGCATTTTAATGTAGAATACGGGTTTTATGGCCACTGGGTGACGCCTTTAATATAAATCTTTCATATAAGAACTATAAAAACTTCAAAGAAACAAGAGGATGGTAAATAAGATAAATAGTGTGCCCGAGTGTACCCTCAATCAAGAGAATTCTAACCCAAGACAGTGGAAGACCCTGGTACACAGGCTATGACACTACCCAAGACTAGAGAACAATGGTTTGATTTTAGAGTGTCCTGCTAAAAGAGCTCCTTACCATAGCTAGAGTCTCTTCTACCCTTACCAAGAAGAAAGTAGACTCTGAAAAACTACAGTGCAGTAGTTAGCCCCTTGAACGAAGAAGAATTATTAGTTAATGTCAGTGTTGTCAGGTGTATAAGGACAGAGGAGTATGTGGAAAGAATAGGCCAGACTACTCGGTGCATGTGTAGACAAAAGAAAAGTGAACCGTAACGAGAGAGGGAGTCCAATGTAATACTGTCTAGTCAGTCAAATGACCCAATAACTCTCCTGTGGTAGTATTTTAATGGGTGGCTGGTGCCCTGGCCAACCTACTACTAGATAGATTGATATATGTACATACTTATCTACTTACATAATTATGTATATATTTAAATTATATATATATGTATATATACATATATATATACACACACACACACATATATATATATATATATATATATATGATATACATATATACATAATTATCTATCTATCTATCCATGTTTATATATATATATATATATATATATATATGAATGATATACATATATACATAATTATCTATCTATCTATCCATGTTTATATATATATATATATATATATATATATATATATATATATATATTTATATATATATACATATAATATCCCTTTCTGAGTTGGGATACCATAACGTAGTGAAAAGGTTTGCGTATCGCCATGATCAACAAAGATATCCTAGTCAGTGCCATCCATACTAGGTTGGGTGGCTGTGAGCCATCAGACGAATATCCCCCACCATCACTATTCCCCACTGGCCAGCGTGATGATGAAAACTGGGCAAAGCCCATGAATTGGAATGTTTGAGGCCTTTGTCCTGCAATGCACCAGAAATGGCTGCATGAATATTTCACTTTAATTTTTCATTACTTCTTATATCGTTTATTTATTTCCTTCCCTCACGGGTCTGTTATAGCATCTTCCTTTTCCCACTAGGGTTGTAGCTTGACTAATAATAATAATAATAATCTGTTGTTATATATATATATATATATATATATATATATATATATATATGTGTGTGTGTGTGTGTATGTGTGTGTGTGTCTGTGATTATATATTAGATGAAGGCTAAATGTAGCACAGGTTTATTTCGTAATTTAATAAATTGTACAATGTCCTTCATATATCCATAGTGACTTCGTAAGCAATGTCTTGATGCTTTCAAGAAATATGTTTGAATCTATTTTTCCCTTAACTTGACTAGTGAAACATCACCAATTTTCTCGGAAAGCGAGTTTATTAATAAGTCATATTGCATGAGTATGCGAATGATTTTTTAACAGGTTACAGTTTTTTCAGTGTTTTGTTTAACAAAATTTTTAGGAGTTTCTCATCCATTTATATTCCTTCCATATATATTTATATCTCCTTTCTGGGAAATCAGTTACTGTAAAGATATTTTCTGGAATGTGTAGTCATGAAAGTGTAAAATATAGGTAAATACATTAACCAAAAAGTAAACAAGTATGTTTTATTACCATTGCAAAACGAATAAATGTATATTCGCAGAAACATCTCGTCCAGAGCAAATATTCGAAGACAATGATATGATTATTTTTATTTTATATATATATAAAGTATACCCTCATATACAGCTAAATAACCAAAATAAATTGTTAGACGGATTAGTTTACCTAACTGGGATACGAAAGGCCTTAGTTATTTTCGTGTTTTATATAGTCTGGTTAGTGTATTTGTATTAATTGGTAAATATATTACCCGTAAGGACTCAGTAATATACTCAGTCATTACCTTTTTGTAAATCATTTTAAGGTATCTGACTTCAATTTGTTGGAATAAGATTCCATAATGTATAATGATACGTTACACTGTTAAATGTTCCCATTAAAAACACGTTAAAAATACTTGAATAAATGTTGGCAGGCATTTACTGTTTCAAAATGGGTATATTGAAGTAAAAGAGTGATATTATGGTCACCATCCCGTAAAAGGTAATAACAAAGTTAAAATTACGGTCGCCTCTATTTTACTGAAATACGGTATATATATATATATATATATATATATATATATATATATATATATATATATATATATATATATATATATATATATATATATATATATATATGTGTGTGTAATATATATATATATATATATATATATATATATATCTATATATATATATATATATATATATATATATAAAATGTATATATATGTATATATATATATATATATAAATACATATGTATATATATATATATATATATATATATATATATATATATATATATATATATATATGTGTGTGTATTATAGCCACGGAAGGAAAAATGAAAAGACTTGATTGGAGTTAGTACTTTCGTCCATTAAGCCTGAGTCACACTATGCCAGTAATTTAGTCAAGTGGCGAGTAGTTTAGTTACTACTTTCCTACTAAACTGATCAATTTCGTTCGCACAACCAATCAAGTAGAGTACATTAGTGTGTAAGGCATCACAAGATGAACGGGCAACGCAGCATAGCTAAAAGGCTAATAAAAGATGTTCTTGATTTTCGGTTTTATCTCCTCTCCAAATCCAGGTATATCCATGGTTTTCTCCAAATCAGCGTAGGCACTTTGCTTGATTTGTTTATTTTTATACTGTGGACATTAAACATTCAACAAGCTCTCATGTTGTAAATATTTTGGAATAGATTTTAGTGTTGTCTCGTCATTCCATCGAACTCATGAACTCCACTAAATTACTAAATTCAACTCTTGTTCTCACTGGTTTAGTGGACGAATGACAAGTGGGCGGGGCTGCTACTTGACCGTAAAAATAGAACATTTTGGATCGACTAAACACTAAATCACTAAATTGCTTACTAAACTACTTGAATAAACTGTTTGGTGGTCAGACACATTTATTAGGTAAATTACTTGCCACTTGACTACTATCGTTTCCAGAGGCCGTGTAATAGTGTTTTCCCCAAATATCTAACAAACCGGCTTATGAATTTCCATGAAACTACAGCAATGAATGTTTCAAACATTGGCCTAAGTTTTGGTGGTACAATGAATTGACAGATGTGCTTAATTAACTCGTTTACTCTTAGAAAAAAGAGGAACTTCTTCCCTTCCTTCAGAGCGTTTCGAAGAAGTGTTACTTAATCACGTAACTGTGAAGCAGAGGTTCCCCCAACCCTCCTTCGGTGTTTACACCTATGGCTATCCTAGTACTCCCCCCCCCCCTTCCTTCTTTCCTTCTTTCCTTCATTCCCATTGTTATTAGGCTACCGAGTAAATCCCTGTTAGGAAAGACTGTGTACTGCACATATAAAATTAGCCGGAAGAGCAATAAAATGTTTTATGGTGGTAGATAATGATTAGATGGTTAACATAAATTATCAAACATAATAGAAAAGGTTTAAAACAGGGGTGTGGAATCGCACTGAGAGATATTCTACTCGGACTCCTACAAATCTTAAATTTGCAACTAAAAAATAAAATAAAATAAAAAAATAAAATAAAAACATTAGTAGAAATAGAAAACAATTTTTTTCCTTGAGAGTGATGATGAGTAAAATGTATAAGTGTCCATTTCTTGTTTTTTTTTTTTCATCCCTCATAAATCTATGGTTTCCAGCAATTGGTGATAACATTATTTTGGAAAAGCAAAGCTAATGAATACTTTGATACGAGTATATCAGCTTGGCATGTAGACAATGTCATCGGATTTCTCAAAGTAAGGTTGATTGGTTCATTAATTGAAGTCTGGTATAATTCCAGTGACAAAGTCGCATTGATATTTGTCACATAACTTTTAAGTAACAAAAATGGGTACTGGTACTTATAACGTAAATAAATATATAAATCTATAGGTTGAAATATAATAAATCTTATGTATATATGAACACACACACACACACACACACACACACACACACACACACACATATATATATATATATATATATATATATATGATTTCAAAATTTATCAAATAGCCGATGTCAATGCCCGTATATGAAACATCTTTTAGAAGTCTACCTTCTAAGGAATTCAAGCTACTCTCTCTGGTGAAATTGATATGATAACTTATATCAAACAATGCTCTCTGTCATTTTCTTCCTGGCAATTGATGTATCGAGTAACCTGTGTTGTATGGAAGAATGAGTCCTACGGCTTAACCTGAAGAAAACTATATTTCTATTGCTTTACCAACACTCGCTTGAAGTGCGAAGTGTAGGGTTAGCATGGCCTCTTTCGTCTCCTGTCATAAGTCTCATTCTTGATCTTCAATGTAAGTGAGTGGGTAAGATATAAAACGTTGGTCTCTTGTTTAGGTAAAGTCTAAAGTCACGAATCACATTACCAGGTATGCTGAACTTTTACTGACAAAGAATTTCGTATTGCTTGGGGTAGATCATATGACAATTATCTATGGAGTTAAACAGGCTTTTAACAATTCGGGGGATGGGAGGTAACAACGTAACTGAGGGACGTCATCACTTTTGCGAATGTGTGGGTGGCTAAGACTGGCTTTAGCCTCATTTTCTTAAGTAAAAAAGTTAATGAAACGTAATTGGCAATGCACAGTATTTCCCAAAATTAGGCCATTGTATGAAGCGCTCCCTGCTTTGATATCATGGAAATCCATCAGTTATTTTAGGAGTTATTTAAAAAAAACACTATTACACGGCCTCTGGAAACAATAGTAAATTACTGGCATAGCGTGAACCAGGCTTAATGGACGAAAGCACTAACTCCAGTCAAGTCTTTTCATTTTTCCTTCCGTGGCTATAATATCTATCTATCTATCTATCTATCTATAATATATATATATATATATATATATATATATATATAGTATATATATATATAATATATACAGTATATATATATATATATATATATATATATATATATATATATATATATAAAGTATATATATATATATATATATATATATATATATATATATATATATATATATATATCAGCCTTACACAATTACTAGTGGACAGTTGAAGGAAAAAAATGTAGCAAATGAAAACGGGACAACAGAAGTCTGAACTGATCAGCCCAAAACACTTCGACATGTGTATGTTGTATGACTTGCCACCTGGAGACGCCATTCCTCGACTATTGAGTAAATCATTTTACCGTCATTTATTTTTTTGTTCTTCCACAAAAACAGTCGCATGCAGCTTCAAAGGATAGCAAAATATGAACAAGTTAGGTGGAGCGTGAATAAAGTTTTTTTTTTTTTTTTTCCAAGGTACAAAACTGAATCAACTTTCAATGAAATGATTGAAGGAGTGAAGTGTACCAACGGTATCCTTCAAGGAACGTTAAATTGAATACAATACAAAGAATTTTTGTTTTAAATTACATTCTAGAATCAAGGTATTATAAAGAAAAATATAATAGCTTACCTAATTTAATGTATATCTACAACCTACTAGAATAAATCTCTCTCTCTCTCTCTCTCTCTCTCTCTCTCTCTCTCTCTCTCTCTCTCTCTCTCTCAAGATATACTACCTAAAATCAAATCAGTAGACTATCCTTATATAACCTTCTTGTTCCTTCTACCCACAATTTCATCAGTAAAAGCTCCGATAATGGCAAAGGTCCTCCCTGTTGTAACAAATATCTTCGTGTAAAATGTACTTTGATCACTCAGTTCCTTTTCCTATCAAAAGGGTGGTGAAAAACACTTGCATCGCAAGAAAAAGCAGTCATAAATCTTGCTATACATGCTACAAAAAAAAAAATAACACGAGAGTGTATTCTATTGCTCACTTCTAAAATTGTTATGAATCATGAGAAAATCTATTTTGAATGTTTGCATTCAAATTCCTTCGTCTTCACCCTTTTTTTTTTCTTCGAAATAACTTCGATGTCGTGTTTTTGCAAGGTATGATTTTACATGGATAATAAGAGAGAAAACTATTCCTCAATTTGCTGCGAAAATTCTTGCTTCTTTTTACAACAAGTACTGCTATCGATAATCACTCGAGTAGATCTTCGTGAGTCGTAAGGAACAATACAACATTCTAGTTTAAAAGGCTTTTGACGCTAAACGTATTACTACAAATGCTTGTATTTTCTTGAAAACTTATTTTGTTTGACGCCTTTTGTACGTGATTAATCTGCTAGATATTTAAATCATTATCATCATGAATAATGGTGAAGTGTTTGTTATGAAGCAGACGTGTGGGAAGTTAACTGGGAAATTCTATAGGTATATTATAGATATTGATCTTATTGTACAAATTAGAACAAGAAGAATGGATTCAATTTTGAAATGAACGGACTAACCTTAAAGTTAAACAGTAACAATTTAAAAATTTATTTTCTTCTTTTATGATTCTATCAAGTTTCTGAATAAATATTCTTATACCTGTTTGTTTCCTGTTAAAGGCTTTGAAGGCCACTCATGAGTGGCAGAGGCAAGGGACAATGACGTATGATCAGCACCCAAGCCCTCTCTCCACCCAAGCTAGGACCAAGGGGGGCCAGGCAATGGCTGCTAATGACTCTGCAGATAGACCTATTGACTCCCCCAAACCCCCCAACCTTAGTTTACAAGGATGTTGAGGTTGCAGCGACCAAATGAACTAACGAGCTTGAGCGGGACTCGAACCCCCAGTTGCCAATAGAAATAATGAAACCTCTGAGTGGGTACCAAACGTAACAGCAGGAGAAGTAAAGAAAGCATTAAAAAGAAGGAAATAAAAGAGGCAAAGCAGCAGGAGAAGTAAATAAAGCATTAAAAAGAAGGAAATAAAAGAGGCAAAGCAGCAGGAGAAGTAAAGAAAGCATTAAAAAGAAGGAAATAAAAGAGGCAAAGCAGCAGAAGTAAAGAAAGCATTAAAAAGAAGGAAATAAAAGAGGCAAAGCAGCAGGAGAAGATGGCCTGACAGTTGATTTAATGCTAGATTTATAAGTGATATGCAAAATACCTATGAATGTAAACGGTAAACTGATTTTGTAGGTCCTATAGAGAGCAGGGTTCTTCTACATATAGGACCAGGTCTTTTTGCAGGACCTATTTTATATTCAAAATTTAAAGGAGCACGGAAACGTATGTAAGGCAAAGATGTTACAATTATTCAACCGCAAATAATTGCAGTAGTTTGCAATGGGGATTTTATGTGCTTTTCAAACTTTTGTAAATGGAAGATGATGGAAATATTTTAGATTGCAACCGGCGTACCTGACTAATGTTATGTCTTTTGATTTGGGTTTGGGAATATAAAATGCAGGCATTAAATTTGAACCACGCTTACAAGAGGGTCTTAATGATACGTATGTAGAATTCAAAGCTTAATTATCGGTATAGATTAAAATAATCAATTTAAATACTACTGAAAACTTGGAACTTATCGAAACAGGTAGGCTAGTCTTTTTATTACTTGCAATCTCAAATTTATATATGTTTGAAGTTTATGTTAGAAATGCAAAAATTGCTCTAACAGAGGACCGAACCTTGATTAAAACAAACCACTCTCCAACACGTCCATCTAATGAATGAAAACCAATTCAATACAAGGCATGCTGATCTCTTTTTGAAGTGTTTAACAGTACCTATATTATCTGTGATATTTGTTTTTAATTCTCACAAATAATTTTAGAATAAGAATAGAAAAAACTCTAAGAACAATAACAATCAGAAATTTCAGACCTCGGCCAAAGAATATTGCCAACATTTAACTAAAGTCTACGTACATTGCCTCCCACTTTTCGTATGCTAACTGTACAGTAGATTGTGAAAAGTGCAATGTTGATCCAGAATTGTGATCTTGATCCGTATCACCTTCAAATTTCATGGTTTCTTTCGATGAATAATATGAATCCATTGTTAGATATTGGTGAAAATAATCTTTAAAATAAACAAAAATGCAAATGGAACTAAAATCCGGGTCCGGTACCGGATCATCTCCAAAAGTTGATAGAATCGTCCATGGCTAAGATCTATTTGTGGTGAAAATTTCGTAAAAATCCGCCAAATTTGTTTTATCTTTAAAATGGCGGAAATGCAAATCCCCATCCAGATCTTCTCCAAAATTTAATGTGAGAATTTCGTCAAAATGGGTCGAGTAGTTTTTCTTAATCCTGTCTACAGACAACTAAATAAAGAAACCGATTCGAAAATATAACCTCCTTGGCGGAGTTTATGAATAATAAAGATAATGTAGAAAATAAATTAATTCGACCAGGCAAATCATTATTAAGGAATGTTGATCCTTAAACACAAAATAAGTATTATTTGATGTTACTTGTTTATCTTTATTATTCTTAAATACAAAATAAGTAATAGGTATTATTAATTTTACTTGTCTATTTTTTCATATCTAAAAGTCGATGAGGGAAAGGGATTCCAGTCTCCAGAAGGGCTTGGTAGTCTAAAAGGTTTTCGGTCCCTGTTGCAATAATTTACTATACAATTGGTTAATAACTTCGCAATGAGGCTAATTTATTACCTATATCCGCTTCTTTCAATTACTGTGATAAGTGTGAAAAGCTTTGCACCTATCTTGTATGTGATAGAGTGGCCGCAAACTTATTTTGTGGAGTGAGCAACTAGGAACTTGACTGTGTAGAAGTTACATGAATGATCTATGATAATATAATTAAAGATTATTATCTCATATCAACTTCAAAAGTTCAAACTTACAGCCTATGTTTTTATGTTGAACAGGTTGCCATAAGTCTCTTTTTATAGTTTTTTGTATGAAAGAACTATTTTCATGCTGTTACTGTTCTTAGAGTAGTTTATTTCAATTTTCTTTATCAAGTGATTGCTTATTTTCTTAAGTTTACAATTCCTTTTATACATCAATTTCTAAAAATATTACGGTCAATTATTATGTTGAGTTTACATTCCAAAGAATTTAAAAATTCTAAAAATTAAAAAGTTAAAATATAAAAGGTGAAAATTTTCTAAATTCAAAGATCCCTAGGTCACGAAGAGGATAATGGTTGATTACCTTCAATTTTTAGAATTTACACACACACACACACACACACACACACACACATATATATATATATATATATATATATATATATATATATATATATATATATATATATATATATTGTCAGGACAGTGAGACAAGCGTCACCAAGATCAACTGATACTTTATTCAAATGTGCGTGGGAGTATATTACAAGGTGCGGACGTTAAGGTAGGATGGCGCTGGCGCCAAATCAGGTTGAATTGCCCGCCGAAATATATGTTTTCTTACACTTACAAATATACGAATTATGAGTTAACAGAAACATGTAATGAAATAATACATATGTCAAAATGTAGCTTTGATAGACCGGAATACATATACATGGGAAACCACGGTGTGGCGAAAGGAGAATTCAAATAAATAAACAGTTTGTTGATTTTCTGGATGACGAAGGGAGCGGTGTCCTTACAAGTACTCCCCCCCCCAAGACATTGGGCGGCGTAGAGGGCTGATGATCAATCTTCGTATCTTTTCGGGCGTCCGAGGGTTCCTCTTGTTTTTGAACGGAGGGGCGCGCCGGCGGTCGGCGTAAGGATCTCTTCCTCTTGTCGTCGTTTGATGATTTTTCTTTCGTTGAGCGCCTTGTTTTGAGGTGGCACTCTAGATCGGCCAGGTCCTGCGGAGGCGGTGTCACTTCCTTCGAGAAACGCTGTTTTCACGCGGTCTATTGAGACCCAGTCCTTTTGGTCATGGACGTCGAGAAGGAAGGCTTTCATTGTCTTCTTAATTACCCGATAGGGGCCTCGATAAGGTCTAGTTAGTGGTTGTCGATGAGCGTCGACACGGACGAAAACGTACCCGCATTCATCCAGGTTTTTTGGCTTGAAGTGCTTGGTTCTGTCCTGGTAAGTTTTGAGACATGGCCTGAACTTCCTGGCGATGTCCCTTAGGTGATCCAGCTGCGTGTCGTCGGTTGATGAGGGAAAGAATTCGCCAGGAACTGCGAGCACCTCCCCGTAAACGTTTTCGGCGGGCGAAGGTTCGCTGTCTGCGCGAGGGGCGGTGCGAAGGCCGAGGAGTACCCAAGGAAGTCGTGATTTCCAGTCCCCGTCGGTGCAGCTCGCCATCAGGGACGCCTTGAGGGCGCGGTGAGTTCTTTCGACCATGCCGTTTGCCGCGGGGTTGTATGCTGTGGTGCTGTGGAGCGTCGTCCCCATCAGGTTCGCCAAAGCGAGCCATATTTCTGAGAGGAAAGCGGGGCCTCTGTCTGTCGTGATGTCGTCAGGAACGCCAAACCTGCTCACCCAGCTTGACAGGAGGGCTTCGGCGCATGCTTGAGTCGTAGCTTCGGTTATCGGCGATGCCTCCAACCACCTCGTGGAGCGATCGATGATCGTAAGCAGATAGCGAGCAGATCCAGAAGGGGGCAATGGTCCCACGACGTCGATGTGTATGTGACCAAAACGTCTTTTTGGCTGGGGGAAATCGCCTACCCCCGATTCGGTGTGACGGCTGACTTTGCTTGACTGGCAGTTGATGCATGACTTCGCCCATTCCCGGGCATCCTTTTTTATCCCTGGCCAGACGAACTTTTCAGACAGAAGGCGAGCGGTGGTGCGACCTGAGGGGTGTGAAAGTCCATGGATGATATCGAATATTTTCCTTCTGCAGGAGGCTGGTATCCAGGGACGTGGGCGGCCGGTGCTGGTGTCGCAAAGAATAGTTACTCCTGCTGGTCCGAGGGGAATCGCACTTATCTTGAGCGCGGATGGCCCCGTCAGGTGATCCTGTGCTTCTTGGTCGGTGCGTTGTTCGGTTGCGAGATTGGCGTAGTCGATTCCCATGTGGATTGCGTCAATTTCAATCCTTGAAAGGGCGTCCGCGACTGGGTTTTTCTTTCCTGGGACGTAACGTATGGTGCACCCGAATTCGGCGATTGTTGCGAGATGACGTTGTTGTCAGAAGGACCATGCGTCTGTCGATTTCGTGAAAGCGTGTACGAGGGGTTGATGGTCCGTCGCGATTGTGAAGGGAGTGCCCTCCAAGATGTGCCTGAAGTGGCAGACGGCGAGGAATTCCCTATCGAAGGTGCTGTATCTTGTTTCGGCGGGTTTCAATTTCTTGCTGAAGAATGCCAACGGTCGAGGGGAACCATTGACGAGTTGCTCCAGCACTGCCCCACAGGCGACGTTGCTGGCGTCGGTCGTTAGTCACAGGGGCGCGTTGTCGTCGAAATGAGCCAGGGTGGTGGCATTCGCGAGGGCATCCTTCGTCCGGGCGAATGCCTGTTGCTGGGGCAAACCCCACTCGAGTTTTTTCGCTTTTCCTTTCAGGACGTTGTCGAGGGGTGACAGGGTTTGTGTGATGTTGGGGATGAAGCGCCTATAGTAATTGACCATCCCCAGGAACTCCTGAAGTTGGCGGATGGTCGTAGGTATCGGGAACTTTCTGATGGCGTCGACCTTGGTTGTCATGGGTTTTACCCCGCACGAGGATACGCAGTGACCAAGGAAATCCACTCCTTCCGCGCCGAACGTGCATTTGTCAAAACGTACGACCAGGCCGTTCTCGTGTAGGCGTTTGAGGACGGTGCGGACGTGCCTCCGGTGTTCCTCCTTAGTTTTCGAGAATATCAGGATGTCGTCGACGTAGCAGACGCAGAAAGGTAGGTCACCCAGAATGCTATCCATTAGTCGTTGGAAGGTCGCCCCGGCGTTGCGTAGACTGAAGGTTGAGTATGCGAGGTGTAGGATCCAAACGGTGTTACAATGGCAGTTTTCGGGATGTCTTCCGGAAATATGGGGACCTGGAAGTAAGACTTGAGGAGGTCCATCTTGGTAAAATACTTCGCGCCGTGCAACGCGTTCGTTAGGTCCTGCATGTTGGGCAGCGGGTAGTGATCGGGCGTTGTGATGAGGTTGAGGCGCCTGTAGTCGCCGCAAGGTCTCCAGGACCCGTCTGGCTTTTTTACCATGTGTAGGGGCGATGCCCAGGTGCTCGATGCTTTCTTACAGATACCCATGCGTTCCATGTCCTCGAAGGCGCGTTTGGCATCATTCAGTTTCTGGGGCGGGAGGGGTGCGTCGTTACGGCGGATACGGACACTGTTGCCGGGCCGTATTCTAGGGCGCGGGACTGGCAGGTTCCCGTGTCGATGAGACGTTTGTTAGCGACATCGACGAGGAGTCCGTGGTGGGCAAGGGAATCCGCACCGAGGAGGGGGCGATTGACTTCAGCGATAGCGAAGGGCCAAGAATACAAACGGCCCATGATAGATATCTTGAGGGTCCTAATCCCATAGCACCGTATGGGAGATCCGTTGGCGGCGATGAGTGAGGGAGTGTTTTTGTCGGGACCACGGTCTAGGTCGGACTTGGAAGGTGGGAACATTGACTGCATTGCGCCGGTGTCTACCATGAGTCTACGGTTGGAAATGGTATCGAGGATATAGAAACCATTCTTGTTTTGGTTACCTGCGGCTGCGATGGTGGCTGGTGGATGCTTCTGGCGATATCTTCTAGGGAAACTGCATGGTGCTCTACATTTCTTGGCGTCGCTGCCGAACTGTTGGTGGTAGAAGCACCATGCTGGGTTAATCCTAGGGTTCGGTCGTGTTGGTTGCGGCGGTTTCTTTCTTGATAGAACGTTGATCTCGTCGTCCTCAGGGGCCGTTGCCGAGGAGTCTATGGAAGAGCAGCTGCTGAAGGAGAAGAACGAAGGCGGTGCTGACGATGATGCTCTTGAGGCAAGATGCTTTGGAGGCCTCGTGGAGCTTCTGAGCTTTCGACAGGAGTTCGTTCATCGGGAGCGTGTCGGCGTCTGTCAATTGGGCCCTTACGTCCTGTGGTAGGCGTCGAAGAAAGATCTCGCGAGATAAGCTAATCTCACGTCGTCGGCCGTTGCTGTCTGTTTCGGGGAGCATAAGCAGGCCAGATAACTCGTCCCATGCCTCGACAGGAGAGGTGTCACCCATGGGCTTGCCGGCGAGGTCCAGGACTTTCTGTGCCCTTGCTGAGACAGAGAGGGAGTAGATACCGATGAGTTTCGTTCTCATGTCGTCGTATGAAACTTGGCCGGCCTGGGCGTCGAGCCATGGGGAAATCTTGTCGAATACCTCTTCAGGTATGGAGGTGAGAACGATATCAGCCTTGGCGCAGGAGTCGCTGAGTCTAGCGACGCGGAAGAGTACATCTGCTCTCAGGAACCAGGAAGCGGTGTTGTGTTGAGAAAAGGGCGGCAAATTGACTTTGGGCGTGGAGGCGAGGCCGTTGGGTGCGATGGGCGTGTTGCTTCCTGCATCATGGTCAGACGACGAGTCGGCGAAGAGGTGTGAAGTTGATATGTCGGTTAAGCTCATCCTACTGCCTTACATGCACCGAAGTGTGGGAGAACCAAAGGCAGGCTCACGCCTAAGGTAATGGAGTTTAGAGAAGGTAGCACGGCAGTAATAAGTCCGTTAATGGCAAAGCCAAAACCGCTGATGCTACTTTCAACTCCAGGGTCACCAGTTGTAAGGACAGTGAGACAAGCGTCACCAAGATCAACTGATACTTTATTCAAATGTGCGTGAGAGTATATTACAAGGTGCGGACGGAAAGGTAGGATGGCGCTGGCGCCAAATCAGATTGAATTGCCCGTCAAAATATATGTGTTTTCTTACACTTACAAATATACGAATTATGAGTTAACAGAAACATGTAATGAAATAATACATATGTCAAAATGTAGCTCTGATAGACCGGAATACATATACAAGGGAAACCATGGTGTGGCGAAAAGAGAATTCAAATAAATAAACAGTTTGTTGATTTTCTGGATGACAAAGGGAGCAATGTCCTTACAATATATATATATATATATATATATATATATATATATATATATATATATATATATATATATATATATATATTTGTGTGTCTACATTTATTTTCAGTATATTTCTTTTTCCTCGTGGAGGAGATGTCGTGAATTTCTAAAGGTGATATTGCTCATAATAATTATTAAAAGTAAATGTGTTGATGCGAATCGAATATCATCTCTTTCGAAGCTCATCTAATATAGGTCAACCGTAAAACTAAAACTGAATTGCTTCGTATGTTCTGAAATGTTACTTTAATCGAATAAAATTTTGATTTATTATACAGTT
>NC_090728.1:162857812-162947812 GCF_036898095.1 Palaemon carinicauda | reverse complement strand
ACGGCTTTTGTTTTTACTCTAATAGACGCAGGTACCCATGGAAAGCTATATATAGGTGGACACAGGACTTTACGTGGGTACTGGGTGGACGCGTAAAGGGTACCTGACACTTGCACGCATTCGTGGCCCGCACTGGCACGCATTGATGCGCGAACTCGCGTGGACGAGTCGTGAAATTGTCGTGAACAGTGCGGGAACGATGCGTGGCATGCGTGCCATACGTGCCCAGAACTTTGAAATGTTTAAAGTTTGTGGCACGCATTGGCACGCACAAAATAGTCGTGAAATAGTCGTGAACGATGCGCGAACTGGAGTGAACTGGAGTGAACAGTGCGGGAACTGGCGTGAACTGGAGTGAACGATGCGGGAAGTGGCGTGAACTTTATAATGAAGAGAAACAAAAAGGAAACGAAAAAATTAATGAAAAGGAAAGAGAAATAAACCTAATAAATTTTTATATTTGCTGTTTTAAAGTGAAAAAAAAATGATATCTTATTTCAAACTATTTCTATAACTTTATAATGAAGAGAAACAAAATGGAGACGAAAAAATTAATGAAAAGGAAAGAAAAATAAACCTAATAAATTTTTATATTTGCTGTTTTAATGAGAAAAAAAAGATATCTTATTTCAAACTATTTCTATAACTTTATAATGAAGAGAAACAAAAAGGAAACGAAAAAATTAATGAAAAGGAAAGAAAAATAAACCTAATAAATTTTTATATTTGCTGGTTTAATGTGAAAAAAAAATGATATCTTATTTCAAACTATTTCTATAACTTTATAATGAAGAGACAAAAAGGAAACGAAAAAATTAATGAAAAGGAAAGAAAAATATAAACCTAATAATTGTTTATATTTGCTGTTTGAATGTAAAAATAAAATGATGTCTTATTTCATGCACACACTTATTTTCCTCTATTACCAATCAAGAGCCAAAACTTTTGTTTTAAATAAAAATGAACTGAAAAATAAACCCAAGAAATTTTTAAGTTTGCTGTTTGAATGTAAAAATAAAATGATGTTTTATTTCATTAACATACTTATTCTTCTTTATTACCTTAAAATGAAGAGCAAAACAAATTTTTTCTGTTTGCTGTTTTGAAGTAAAAATAAAATGATTTCTTATTTCAACACATTTTTTTCTCTATTACCTTAAAATCAACAGCCTAAAAACTTTTCATGTTTGCTGCTTTTAATGTTAAAATAAAATGCTTTCTTAATACTTGTACATATTTTATGTCTGCTATTTATATGTAAATCAAATGCTTTCTTGTTTTTTTGTTTCTCTTTTTCCTTTGCCAGCCTTTTCTGATGCACTACAACAAATGCTACAGCAGCTGCCAGGTATAGGTATCTTCTCCTCAATGCAATGGTGTCTCTGACAGAAAGCATTATTGTCTCTTCCGAAGCCAATCCAAGAATGTCCTCGGGTTGGAGAAGCCCCGTTTTTATATGGAGTGGCCAATTCGTGAACTGGCGTGAACGATGCATGAACGATGCGGAATGATGTGGAAAGATGAGTGAACGTGTCGTGAACTTCTCGTGAACTAGGCGTGCGAATTTGTGCCATGGCGTGAACGTCGCGTGAACTTGTCGTGAACTATGCGTGAAAGTGTCGTGAACTGGTCGTGAACAGTGCGGGAAAAAACCCAGTGCGTGACGCACTGATGCGTGCCAGTGCAAGGCAAAAATGCGCACAAGTGTCAGGCAGGCTTAAGCTGTAGTAGGGTGGTAAGCAATCCAGGGATCTGGCATACATGAGTCCATCACTCAACCATGAACTCTACTTTTGGTAATACCACCTGGGATTATAGCATCCTGCTTCGCAATTATTATTATTATTATTAATATTATTATTATTATCATTATTATTATTATTATTATTATTATTATTATTAATGATAATTCAAAAGTGGTATGGTGAGTTTACTCATCCTCTCTCTCTCTCTCTCTCTCTCTCTCTCTCTCTCTCTCTCTCTCTCTCTCTCTCTCTCTCTATATATATATATATATATATATATATATATATAGATATATATATACATATATATATATGCATATATACTGTATATATATATATATATGTATATATATATATATATATATATATATATATATATATATATATATATCATCCTTACACAATTACTAGTGGACAGTTGAAAGAAAAAAATGTAGCAAATGAAAACGGGACAACAGAAGTCTGAACTGATCAGCCCATAACACTTCGACACGTGTATGCTGTGTGACTTTGCCACCAAAAACGCCATTCCTCGACTATTGTGTAAATCATTTTACCGTCACTTATTTTTTTGTTCTTCCGCAAACACAGTCGCTTGCAGCTTCAAAGGATAGCAAGATATGAACAAGTTAGTTGGTGCGTGAATAAAGTTGTTTTTTTTTTTTTTTTTTTTTTTTTTTTGCAAGGTACAAAACTGAATCAACTTTCAATGAAGTGATTGAAGGAGTGAAGTGTACCAACGGTATCCTTCAAGGAACGTTAAATTGAATACAATACAAAGAATTTTTGTTTTAAATTACATTCTAGAATCAAGGTATTATAAAGAAAAATATAATAGCTTACCTAAGTTAATGTATATCTACAACCTACTAGAATAATCTCTCTCTCTCTCTCTCTCTCTCTCTCTCTCTCTCTCTCTCTCTCTCTCTCTCTCTCTCTCTCTCAAGATATACTACCTAAAATCAAATCAGTAGACTATCCTTATATAACCTTCTTGTTCCTTCTACCCACAATTTCATCAGTAAAAGCTCCGATAATGGCGAAGGTCCTCCCTGTTGTGACAAATATCTTCGTGTGAAATGAACTTTGATCACTCAGTTCCTTTTCCTATCAAAAGGGTGGTGAAAAATATTTGCATCGCAAGAAAAAAACAGTCATAAATCTTACTATACATGCTACAAAGGAAAAAAAAAAATAACACGAGTGTATTCTGTTACTCACTTCTAAAATTGTTATGAATCATGAGAAAATTTATTTCGAATGTTTGCAGTTAAATTCCTTCGTTTTCGCCCTTTTCTTTTTTCTTCGAAATAACTTCGATGTCGTGTTTTTGCAAGGTATGATTTTAAATGGGTAATAAGAGAGAAAACTATTCCTCAATTTGCTGCGTCGAAAATTCTTGCTTCTTTTTACAACAAGTACTGCTATCGATTATCACACGAGTAGATCTTTGAGAGTCGTAAGGGGCAATATAACATTCTAGTTTAATAGGCTTTTGACGCTAAACGTATTACTACAAATGCTTGTATTTTCTTGCAAACTTATTTTGTTCGACGCCTTTTGTACGTGATTAATCTGCTAGATATTTAAATCATCATCATCATGAATAATGGTGAGTGTTTGTTATGAAGCAGATGTGTGGGAAGTTAACTGGGAAATTCTATAGGTATACTATAGATATTGATCTTATTGTACAAATTAGAACGAGAAGAATGGATTCAATTTTGAAATGAACGGACTAACCTTAAAGTTAAACAGTAACAATTTAAAAATTTATTTTCTTCTTTCATGATTCTATCAAGTTTCTGAATAAATATTCTTATACCTGTTTGTTTCCTTTTAAAGGCTTTGAAGGCCACTCATGGGTGGCAGAGGGACAGTGACGTATGATCAGCACCCAAGCCCTCTCTCCACCCAAGCTAGGACCAAGGGGGGCCAGGCAATGGCTGCTAATGACTCTGCAGATAGACCTATTGACTCCCCCAAGCCCCCCAACCTTAGTTTACAAGGATGTTGAGGTTGCAGCGACAAATGAACTAACGAGTTTGAGCGGGACTCGAACCCCCAGTTGCCAATAGAAATAATGAAACCCCTGAGTGGGTACCAAACGTAACAGCAGGAGAAGTAAAAGCATTAAAAGGAAGGAAATAAAAGAGGCAAAGCAGCAGAAGTAAAGAAAGCATTAAAAAGAATGAAATAAAAAAGGCAAAGCAGCAGGAGAAGATGGCCTGACAGTTGATTTAATGCTAGATTTATAAGTGATATGCAAAATACCTATGAATGTAAACGGTAAACTGATTTTGTTGGTCCTATAGAGAGCAGGGTTCTTCTACATATAGGACCAGGTCTTTTTGCAGGACCTATTGTATACTCAAAATTTAAAGGAGCACGGAAACGTATGTAAGGCGAAAATGTTACAATTATTCAACCGCAAATAATTGCAGTAGTTTTCAATAGGGATTTTTTGTTATATCTTTTGATTTGAGTTTGGGAATATAAAATGCCGGCATTAAATTTGAACCACGCTTACAAGAGGATCTTAATGATACGTATGCAGAATTCAAAGCTTAATTATCGCCATAAATTGAAATGATCAATTTAGATACTACTGAAAACTTGGAGCTTATCGAAACAGGTAGGCTAGTCGTTTTATTACTTGCAATCTCAAATTTATATATTTTTGAAGTTTGTGTTAGAAATGCAAAAATTGCTCTAACAAAGCAGAACAAGTACCGAACCTTGATTAAAACAAACCAATCTCGAACACGTCCATCTAATCTAATGGATGAAAACCAGTTCAATACAAGGCATGCTAATCTTATTTTTGAAATGTTTAACAGTACCTATATTATCTGTGATATTTGTTTTTAATTCTCACAAATAATTTTAGAATAAGAATTGAAACAAATTTAAGAACAATAACAATCAGAGATTTCAGACCTCGGCCAAAGAATATTGCCAACATTTAATTAAAGTCTACGGACATTGCATCCCCTTTTCGTATGCTAACTGTACAGTAGATTGTGAAAAGTGCAATGTTGATACAGAATCCGGATCTTGATCCGTATCACCTTCAAATTTCATGGTTTCTTCCGATGAATAATATGAATCCATTGTTAGAAATTGGTGAAAATAATCTTTAAAATTAAAAGAAAAGATGCAAACGGATCTAAAATCCAGATCTGTTACCGGATCATCTCCAAAAGTTGATAGAATCGTCCATGGCTAAGATCTGTTTGTGGTGAAAATTTCGTAAAAATTCGCCGAATTTGTTTTATCTTTAAAATGGCGGAAATGCAAATCCGGATCCGGATCTTCTCCAAAATTTAATGTGGTGAGAATTTCGTCAAAATGCGTCGAGTAGTTTTGCTTAATGCTGTCTACAGACAAATAAATAAATAAACCGACTCGAAAATATAACCTCCTTGGCGGAGTTAATGAATAATAAAGATAATGTAGAAAATATATTAATTCGACCAGGCAACCATTTTTAAGGGATGTTTATCCTTAAACACAAAATAAGTATTATTTGATGTTACTTGGTTATCTTTTTTATTCTTAAATACAAAATAAGTAATAAGTATTATTAATTTTACTTGTCTATTCTCATATCTAAAAGTCGATGAGGGAAAGGGATTCCAGTCTCCAGAAGGGCTTGGCAGTCTAAAAGGTTTTCGGTCCCTATTGCAATAATTTACTATACAATTGGTTAATAACTTCGCAATGAGGCTAATTTGTTACCTATATCCGCTTCTTTCAATTACAGTGATATGTGTGAAAAGAAGCTTTGCACCTGTCTTGTATGTGATAGAGTGGCCGCAAACTTATTTTGTGGAGTGAGCAACTAGGAACTTGACTGTGTAGAAGTTACATGAATGATCTATGATATAATTAAATATTATTATCTCATATCAACTTCAAAAGTTAAAACTTACAGCCCATGTTTTTATGTTGAACAGGCTGCCATAAGTCTCTTTTTATAGTGTTTTGTATGAAAGATCTATTTTCATGCAGTTACTGTTCTTAGAGTATTTTATTTTAATTGTTCATTACTTCTCTTGTAGTTTATTTATTTGCCTATTTTCTTTCCTCAGAGGGCTATTTCTCCTTGTTGGAGCCCTTCGGCTTATAGCATCCTGCTTTTCCGACTAGGGTTGTAGCTTAGATGATGATAATAATAATAATAATGATAATAATGATAATAATAATGATGGTAATTATAGTATTAATAATAATAATGATAATAATGATAATAATAACAATAATAATAATAATAATAAAGATGATAATGATGATAATAATGATAACTTGAGCTCATACTATGTGTAATAGAACAGAGAGAGAGAGAGAGAGAGAGAGCTACCTAGAGTAGATGTGTTATTTTGGTATGGGACATAAGTTTAGAAGAGAAGGAAAAGGATAATCAAGATATGTGGTTATGAGGAAGGAAAAAAAAAAAAAAAAAAAAAGGCGAGTAAATGCAAATTTTATGTCTATTTTATCAGTGGATTTTTTTTTTTTTCAGGTTATGATGATAATTCAAAGAGCAACGAATAGTCTTATGAAATCCTCTGCCATGGTAGTAAAGTTTAGGCCTACATAAAATTAAACTTCAACAACCATGATTTGCATTATACTTTTCCGTTGGAGCCCTTGAGTGTATAGCATCCTGCTTTTCCAACTAGTGTTGTAGCTCAGCTAATACTACTACTACTACTACTACTACTACTACTACTACTAATAATAATAATAATAATAATAATAATAATAATAATAATAATAATAATAATAACAGTTAAAACATCCCTCTCTTATTTAGAATCATCTGTTGTACTCCATGATTTGTCTTCCTACGTATTTTTTAATTAAAGAAAAGTTTCCGTTTGACGCAGACTAAAATTGGTGTTTTTCGGGTCTTACGGATGTTACACATAATGATTTTATATATATATATATATATATATATATATATATATATATATATATATATATATATATATATATATGATCATTTCTTCCTTGCCTAATTATAAACTGAATGCTATAGCTAGACAAATATTTAAAATTTGATACAGTAGTATTATGCTCTCTCTCTCTCTCTCTCTCTCTCTCTCTCTCTCTCTCTCTCTCTCTCTCTCTCTCTCTCTCATATATGTATATATATATATATATATATATATATATATATATATATATATATATATATACATATATATATATATATATATATATATATATATATATATATATATATATATATATAATGCATGTACGTGGGCATGAAAACTTCTTAATAGAAAAATCTAATGTAAACTATGCCATCATTGCGATGCTATGTAAATTTTCATGTTTTATATTTCTATATTTCAAGCCATAATAAGAAAGGGTAGTTAAATGACATGCAGAATATGAACAAATATGTATTTTATCATAAATGGAAAATGGGTTCGGTGTGTATAGTAAATACAGTATATGGAAATAATTTTCATAGCCAGTTTCCATATGATAAAAAAACAGATTACTGGTGATATTATATCTCATTTTCCTTCTCATTGTCGTCGTCATCACCATCTGAGGAACCTATATTGATTATGAATGAATCGAGTAAGTGTTCTGCGGCGTCGTCTAGTTCACAATCTTGTATTTGTAAATTTCTCACGTGCTTCACAGCATTACCCAGTTTTCTTTACTAACCTGCTGCAAAGCCTCTTGAAGTAGGGGTTTCAAGTTGGCCATTTTAAAATATTTTTTCTTAGCAACGTATTTTTTAACCTGCCCCCAGATCAATGCAATGGGGTTGTACTGGCAGTGGTAAGGCGGCAACCTGACGATCCTATGACCATTTTCACGGGCCATTTTATCTATCACATAGTCCTTTTCTATTCGAGAAGAACTTAACTTCACCATTTCAAGAGGCTCACCTTTTCGTAAGCCATCAGTCGAGTTTCTCCTTTTTGATCAGCCACTCCTTTATAATGTGTTTCCTATCCGAAATCATCGGTGCTTTATCAATGATTACTGAATGGTAGGATACGTTATCTATTACGATAACAGATGAGGGGGGATGTTTGGTAGCAATTGCGATTGAAACCACTCTTCAAATACTTTGCTATTCATCTGATTATGGTAATCACCATCGTTGATTGCCTTAAAAATTAATGCTGCATTATGCACAAACCCTTCCTTTGTACCGGCGTGCACGACTATCAGTCTAGCCCCTTTGCCGGTAGGGGGGTTAACCCCTATTGCTTTTTTCTCTATTTTGTTGTCCATTATTTAGTAACAGTAGAGTTCTGATTTAGCCACGTCTCATCCATTCTCGTTTTCGTATACCTTCCTCATAACACGCAAAAACTTATTCCTTGCATGTGACACATCACTTTGTTCTAATGCAAATTTTCTGCCATTCACTTTCCCATCACGAAATCCGATTTCATGCAAGATTTTTCTAAGTGATTCACGACAACCCTAGAATTTAATGTCTTTGCGGGCTTCTTGCAAAACAATAGTTAAGTGGGTAGCTCTTTTCTAACATAAAACCTTAACACTATTCGACGTAATGCATCCCTGTCAAAATCATCCAGATCGATCACTGGTCGAGGACGAATTCTTTTCTTATCTTTGAACATGCGTTGTCCAAATTCTTTTTCGAAATCATTTCCTTCCTTAATGATTCTCTCAACATTCCTTTTTGGAACTGCTGTTGCTTCACTCGTATGATCACAAACTTTTGCCTCGTCAATCCAAGGAGCATTGTCTTTCTTTTCTTTAGTAAAATATCTGTGAACATTATCAACGATTTCCTTGGCTGAAGAAGAGAGAAAGCCATTATAAGTACTGTCGATTGACTGTCTACTACTTATCCGAATCACTGAGAGATGAAGTACCAATTATAAACAAGGTTTGTTTGAAGTGACATTTATGGCTTTTGATGACACGATTGGAGTCCTAATCTTATAAGCTGAAAATTCATTCCTCAAGGGCTTAAGATATGAAAGGATATCGATTGTGGGATTTGAATTTTGACCTAAGCTCTGGTCTGTTTTCCGATAATCCGGTGTTATTCTCTTATCTAAAATCTGACTTTTCTGGAATTATCAAGAAACTGACAGCTGTTGGATCCCCTTCTCCTGTATGAATACTATGTCATTGTATATATATATTCTCATTATTGATTCTAATGATGTGCCTAAAGGATGAAACTACTAACTCCAATCAAGTCTTTTAATTTTCCCTTCCTGGCTATGATACATATTTATGCTCATCACGTGTCAGCTTTTGTGATATATATATATACATATATATATATACATATATATATATATATATATATATATATATATATATATAAAATATATATATATATATATATATAATAGATATATAATTTTATGTATATACATATATATATATATATATAATAGATATATATATACATTATATGTATACATATATATATATATATATATATATATATATATATATATATACATATAATTAAAGATTGAGAAACAAGACTGCCGGAACGAGGCCTCTCCCCTCTAAGAACTTAATCCATCTTTTGTTTCAGGAATTCTCTAATCCACCCTGTCCAGGTAAAATGACCGAAATCGACAGATTTCCACACGATATATTCTGTGTCTCACCCGCCACTTTCGTTTGGTTTTACTATAGTAGATTAATTAATAGGATTGCTACGCCGATAGTTTTTTTTTTTTTTTTTTTTTTTGGGGGGGGGGGGGTTGATTATGAGTATGAAGTGGGTCTCGTGTCTATCATGCATCCAATTCAGTACTACACCATGAAGTCGAATGAGGCACAGTTTCGTATGAAGGTGCATACACGCTACCAGTCTGCTAATAATACTTCAACTGGTGAAAGTATGGCGGCACATACACATGCATATACGCCTGATATTAGTGTCATGGCAAGGGATATGAAGAAGTTGGTTAAGACTTTAAACGACGATTTAAATAAGGAATTAAAGGTTTATTTTAGTGATAGATATTCAGCATTCATTAAACGCAGTACCATATTCAAATGGGATGACACTCAGAAAAAAATAACCATGCAATATGTTAAGGGTGATTCATTCAGGACGGGGGATGTGCAGACAATTCATATAACTTTCAGCCGTGAAGCATCCAATCTGCTGGGCTTCAGAGCTGATACAGAATACATAATCTATGGAAAAGGAGAGAAAAGAGAGGTTTCAAGATATACATTCCCATCTGAAAATTGTGGAGTTGATTATATGTATATTTATTCGGATGTGATACAGCCGAGTTACTTTGCTGGCAGACTTGTAAATATTTTAGACTGTTTCCATATAATTTAGATAACGACAAGAATAGAGGTATACATATAACACATTATATAAACCTCTAAATACAAAGGTGTTGGATCAAATATCCATAATCATCACGGATCAGAATGGGAAAACTATAAGTTTCGTTGAAAACTCTAGCGTGAGCTGCGTCCTCCATGTCAGAGTTAGGTAAATAAAATAACAAATACTGATCTACCTAGCATTAATTGACAATTGACCATCACAGGAGGCTGTTCTACTGCGGAGTTTTTCTTTTCATATTACTATTTCGGAGTAGATACGATCAAGACTATGAGGCTGACTTTCGTTCCACCATCAGAAGAAGAATTTAAGATGCTTTTTCTTTCTACACCCCGAAAGAAGAGGTGGCGGGCTAGAAGATGTTTCAATATTTTATCCGACTCGAAGACGGGGAGGGAGTGTGTTGTCACCTATATCAGGGCCCTCAGGGGTGGCTGGGAGGGTATTACCCTTTATATTCAAGGCTCTCAATCCTTCAGCTAAGGAATTTGGTAGGGCTGTAATGTCCGATATGATCACTGCGGAAAGACCATTAAAGGAATCTCTAAAAAGGACTTCACTTTGGTCGGGCAAAGAAGGAAGACGTGTTTTCAAGTGGTCCTGTCTTTCTCAACTTTGAGATTATACCATGGGCTCTTTCTCGTTTTTCTACTGTTCCAGCAGTGTATAAAAGTGATGTCATACTAGCCGTGCGTTTTTAGTGTTATATGTCCCAAGACAGTGTTGTAATTTAGGCAAATTTACCTTAGATTACACACCTGGCGAACCAGCTTCTTGGCCGGTGAACGAGTATGCCCTGAGGCGACTTGCCTCGGGGTTAGGGGTTCATTGTGTCTCCCTCCCGCTCTCCCTCCGTTTCCAGGAAACACAGAACTGGCAGTTAATCAAAACATAAAAACAGGTTACTATGAGATTCAGGGCCTCTGTAACACGGTTTTTTCGCAATAATTTTTTATCTATGAATTCCATAAATATAACGCTTATTCAGAATGCACATTATATCTACACATAAATTTTGACTATATTCTGCATTACGTAGGTTGAATAAATTTGGTACTTATAATGTAAAAGTGACGTTTTTTGAAGACGGGCCAACTTATTCAGAGAAAAGGTTTCGAACGCACTCGTTACGTAACTTATGACGGCATTTCTTCCCTCTTTCTCGATCGATGATTGGCCATACGTAACGAAGGCTATACCTCTGCCAACAATGACACAAAAGTTTAAATAAAAGCAAAGCAGTACACCTTTAAGAACTCTGAAACCTCTCCACTGATAATTGTCATAATGAACAAACCAACAAAATATGTTAATGAATACAAAAAACACTTCGATTATTAGTCTAACTCCCAAAATAAGTTTCCTAAGAAATTACAGTCTACTTTATAGGTCACAATCAGATTGACAAGGTGTAGGGAATTGTTAGTAATTTTCAGAAACGTAGTAGACAAGCTTGATTTGATAACTGCTATATCCTATGTCAAGCAATTTCTATTTATTGTCTATCTACCTACCTATTTACTGTATAAAAAAAAAAAAAAAAAAAGCCGGTACCGTATTTTGGCTTTAAACCTTCACCAATAATTATCGTCAGAATGATGACTTCATGAGGCTCCACCCACTTTGGCCTCGATATAATTCAGGATAACAATGAAGGCTATCATGGGCATTGTTGGATCAGAAAATTTAAATTCTGGCTATAAAAACTCATTTCTCGAATAGTTGTAAGAAGTGCTAAATGGTCCTCAAGGATCCCAGCAGTTGGCCTAAACGTTTAATTCATGTATACTACTGTTGCGGCACTACTGCTACAGTAGTATTGCTACGCTAGCACAGATACCCCACCCACATTTATGCATCGTTCCGCCATTCATAAAGTCTGTCATGTTTTTTTCACTGTGCAATAAGCCATGGCTTCCTCAGAAATTGAGTTTGATATTAGATGATAGGTTATTATATTAAGCTGACAAATTATGGCAACTGGGTATGTTATTGCCGATGTTGAAGCTAAAGATAAAGTATGGTATCATTCCTTCATTGCATTATCATCTTTACTACTATTTGTTTGGCTACATGTAGTAATTATTTTAAAGGATAAATGAATTATGTTCACTTTACTTCTATAAATTTCCATTAGATGTACAAATAAAACTCCTAAAACTATTCATGATTTATTTACAAAATGCAGTCATGCCCAAAACATAGCCAAAACGGTCATACTGCCTAAGAAGAAGAAAACAAATTATATCGGATGATCCGTTGGTCTGATGGAGAAGTTAGCACCAAATTCTTATTTTAACAAAAATAGTTATATCAAGACTGTTTACATACAATATCTCTCTTTCTCTTGACATTACAAGTATTATAATCATGTTATGCTAAATACAAATCAGACCATAAACATTGGATTTAAACTATAAACTGAAAAATTACCTATTCAGGCTATAGTAAATATGGCCACGGGCTTTCTCTTGACTTTATAAAGTTGCAATGCAGTTTTGTAACCACGGGAGCAATTCCAAATCCTGCAGGCCATTCTTGACTGTTATGGGTTTCAGAGCCGATGGAACAAGGTGAATGGGTGTCTGGTGGATGGGCGGGGCAAAATTTTGTCAAAAGGTGTTTACATTGCTAACGTAATGAATGTTTTCGACTCTTGGCTCGATATCACTGGCCATGGCGTTGACTAGAGCATTTTTACTCTATAAATATGAAAACTATCGTGTTTAGGTTATTGATAATGCTGATAAAATTTGTGTGTGGTTGTAAAATATATATATGTCAACTTTCAGCTACATCCGATGCTTTGATAAGGAGCAAAGTCCAAAAAACCGTGTTACAGAGGCCCTGAATCTCATAGTAGTTAAGATGGCTTATAATACACAACATGCTCTCAGGAAGAAAAACTCCTTTGGCCTGCATTTTACAGCGCCTTACGTGACCATGGAAAGTGTTAGTAATGTGCTGTTTAATCATATGAAATTAGGAATTAGTGACATAAAAGGTGTTCAGAATATAAATAGAAATAAGATTGTGGTAAAGCTAATCTCTGCAAATGTATTTGCCGATGTTTTGAAGAATTTCGAGGATAAAGTTATAAAGTTAAGTGAAACACTCTGTGAAGGTTATAAATTTAAGTTCACAAGTTTCGTATGTATCGATAAGGAACGCACCGTTCGAGATGGATGATAAAGTGATAATAGATATTTTGAATAGGTATGGAAAGGTAGAGCACTTAAGGCATAACAAATTTGCAGTTGGGCCCTTTGAGGGTTTATTCAATGGCGTTCGCACAGCAAAGATGCGAGTTAAAGAAAACATCCCTTCATCAATTTATATTGGTGGCTATAATTTAACCTTCTCATATAGTGGACAGAGTAGAACATGTTACAAATGTGGGAAAGAAGGTCATCTAGTAAAGGACTGCATTTTGAATATTAGTGAGAGTAACTACATTATTAATGAGGGAGATTTCCCTGAAATACCTAAGAATGGAAAGAGTAGTTCATCCAGCGCGAACAATAATGGAAGGGAAGATGAGCATGGAGGTGGACCCAAATCAGCGAATGGAAAAGAGAGAAAGGGGCTAGAAGTAAGGAACGATAATTCCAGGGTTAAAAGAATAGATAATTCGGGCTTGGGCCATGAAAGCATCAGAACGACCACCGCGACGAGGACTGGCGATGGACGAATGGACGAAGTGGAAACGGACAACGAAAGACAAGATGAGGAAGGAGCTGGAAGGCTTGTGGAAATTCCCGCATCACCTGACGAAGGACTCGTTATTTCGACAGTTGAAGCAGAAATCCACGCAGACGAGACAGACATTGGAAAGGAAATGGACGTTCAATTATGTGTAGTACAAAATAAGGAGGATTCAATCGGAGAGGTGATAAGTGAAATTCAGGAATGTGAAGATAATGAAGAGAATAATGTGGACTGTGGTGGGGAAACTACAATAGACAGTGTTTTCAACCTTGGCAACACAAGTGACGCCGAAATGTGGCAAGCTACAATTAGTGACGAACCAAGCAAAGGCATTAGCCTGAGGCTAACAAAGGATAATGGTGTGCTTTCCGAGTCGAACATGGGCGAAGATACATCAGTGTTTGATGAACCTAAAAGTAGTTCTGAAGACGAGATGAATCGATTGCCAGTGAATAAACGTTTCAAATTGGATGAATGATTTAGATTTTCTTTCTTATATTTGTAACCTTCACTTACTTAAATTTAGCAACTGTTAATGTTAATGGATTATGTATGTCTTATAAGCAAAGTAAATTGATTGATTTTATGTACTTTTATCATTTGGATGTAATATTGGTGTAAGAACACAATGTCAAAGATATTTCGCAACTTGAGTATGTTGAAAAGCATTGCGATATAATATTAAATCCAACTGTCTTGTTGAAGGGAGGCACTGCTATCCTCTTCAATAAAAAGTCGAGAGTGAAGGTTCTGAATCAGGAGATGGATGTAAAGGGCCAAATAATCAGTGTAAAATGTACATATCAAGGAACAGATTTTCTATTAATAAATGTGTATGCCCCTTCAGGGACAAATAAGAAAAAGGAAAGAGAGGAACTGTTTTTAAATGTTTTGTTATATTACATGAGACACAAATTACGAAACTGGATCATAGGTGGGGATTGGAACAGCGTAACGAGCAAAAGAGATTGCTCTAATCCAGATAATCATATAATTTCAACAGCCCTTCAAAGGTTAAAAAATGATTTACAACTTACAGATGTGTGGCTCTTGAAAAACCATTTGATTGAATATACGTATGTTAGGCATAAGTATGGTTCTAGGATTGATCGCATATACGTTAGAGATCTGAAGAATAATATAAGTGAATCTGAAAATATTCCATTAAGCTGGTCTGATCATAATTCTGTTATGGTTAAGATTAAGATGGACAATGATATCAGCTTTGGCAAGGGATACTGGAAATTAAATACAAGTATTCTGAAAAATACAGTAGTGATAGAAAACTTTGTTCAATTTTGGAGCTATTTGAAAAGAAAGATGGGTGATGTACAGTTTCATTCTATTTTAGACTGGTGGATTTATGCAAAAGATCAGCTTAGACTCTTTTTTTGTTAAAGTTTCAAAGACAATAAATCAGGAGAGATTTGGCTTACTGAATCTGCTGAAAGCAGAATTAAGGCGGAATTATTGGATCCATTCTGAAAACTGTAATAACTTTTACAAAATAGAGGAACTTAAAGACAGAATCAATGTAATTGAAAATGAGATATGTGAAGGGGTCAATGTAAGAGCTAGAATTGATGAAAGAATGTATGGGGAAAAAATATCTGCATATTTACTTGGGAAAGAAAAGAATGTAAAAACAAGTATCGATAAATTGTGTGTAAAAGAGGGTGCATATGTAACAGACACAAAGTCTATACAAAGGTATGTATTAGAATTTTATGAACATTTGTATAAAGAAGAATCTATAGATTTTGATTTGAAATATAAATTTCTTGAAAATATGAACAGTGTCATAGACGATGATATGAACTTAAACCTGAAGGCTGAATTAACAGAAAGAAGTTTGGGAAGCTACATCAGGAATGAATAATGGGAAATGTCCTGGTGTTGATGGATTAGCCGTCGAATTCTACAAAACTATGTGGAGCATTGTAAAAAACGAACTTATGAAAGTACTGAAATTTTCATTTACTAATTTTAAAATGTGGAAAGACTCAAATAAAGGTGTCATTAAACTTTTACCAAAAAATGGAGATAAGTGTAATCTTAATAACTGGAGGCCCATAACTATGCTAAATGTAGATTATAAGATTATAGCGAAGGTTTTAGCAAACAGGTTAAAATCAGTGCTATTTCTTTTCGTATCGGAGGAACAGTTTTGTGCTGTCCCAGGAAGGTCAATTATTAACTGTAACACCTTGCTAAGAGATGTAATATACTTCCAAAAAAAAAGAAAACAAGAAAGCTGCCCTGATCAATCTTGATTGGTATAAAGCATTTGATATGGTAAATCTGGACTTTCTATTCGGAACGTTATACAAACTTGGATTTTCTTTAGAATTTATAAACTTGATTAGGATGCTTTATAAGGATGCCAAAAGCTGTATATCTACAAATGGCCATATATCTGACCCTTTTCTAATAGGCAAGTCTGATCGACAGGGTTGTTCATTATCGATGATTTTATTTGTTATAGCTCAAGAACCATTGTATAGAATGCTGAAGGTTAGGTTGGGAACTTTTTCTCCAGATCTTCCGAATGGGTTAAAAATTGTAGTGGTTGGCTTTGCAGATGATAGCACTATTATTGTCAATAAGTTGGAAGGTATTGAGGAAACTTCATGGGTTATTAATGAGTACGAAAAGGCAAGTGGAGCGAAACTTAATAAAAAGAGAACTTACATTGTGGGAATTGGCTCGTGGAAAGACAAACTCGAATGGCCAGAAACAGGGATAGAAGTGAAACAAGGCAGTTTTAAAATCCTAGGTATAATCCATAATAATGATTATGAACTATCTGTAAAGGTGAACTGGGAAAATATCAAGGATAATATTTCAAAAATGATAGGGCCACTTTATAAACGAAGACTAACTTTATTTCAAAAGAGTGTAATAATTAATGTAACTGTATTATCAAAGGCATGGTATTTGTCTTAGGTATATCCCATTCCAGCTGATATTGGTAAGTGCATAGAAAAGTGTACCTTCAAATATCTCTGGAATGGGAATTATCAACCTATCAAAAGGAAAACTATGTATCTTCTAAAGAGTCAAGGTGGATGTGGTATTGTAAATCTAACTGTTAAAGCCAATTGTATGCTTTTCAACAGCTTTTACAAAAGTATTGTCAATAGATTAATGGGATGTGAAATAGCTGCATATTATTGTAAGCTGAGGCTTTCTTATCTTGTTGATTTTAACAGATTTAGTGAATCTACCATTTTTAGCACTCCATATTATGACAAAATAATGACGATATTTCACTCTGTAATAAAGGTAAAGACCTATCCTTTGCTGAAATTAAAACACATTTACTCTCACATGCTGAGAGGTGAATCAGTTCTGCCAAGTATTGAAGAAAGTTATCCGTTGTTTAACTGGAATATAATATGGGAAAATTTGAATAACAAGTGGATTGATCCAGTAAATAGAGAAATATTGTTTAAATACAGCCACGAAGTTTTAGCTACAAAGGATAGGTTATTTATGATGAACATTACGGCCAGTTGTTTGTGTGGTAATTGTGGAGAGCCTGAAACAATTATGCACTTAGTATATTTTTGTAGATTTAGAGGAACAGTTGTGAATTGAATTAAAACAGTTTTGAACAAGTTGTAAAATACACACACAAAGTTTTCTAAAGGTTTTGAAACTGGATTTTCAGGCCTATTCTAAAAGAGACAGAAACACAGCAATGTTATTAATAAGTGAATTTATAATTGGGATCTGGTACCTTCATAAGGTAATGCCCTCAGCAGATGAGTTAAGTATGATCTCCTTTATTAAAAGTAGAATATTCAAGACAAGATTTATATTGTTCAAGACACTAGACGATAAATGTCTTTTACATTTTACAAAAGAATACATTAATTTGGATAAAAATGAATAAATTGGTGTGAGAAATTCCTTAATGATAATTGAAGTTTAAAGTATATAAATTATAGTAATCTTGATTTATTGCATTATCAGCTAGTCTTTGTTATGTAAATATTAATATGACTAATGTTAGTATATGCTAATGATGAATTATAAACCACATCAGAAAAACCAATATCAAAATATAAATTATATGTTTATATAAATATGTATTTGTAAAAATGAACTTGTAAACTGTATATTTTCTTAATAAAAGTAAAAAAAAAAAAAAAAAAAAAAGGAATCTCTTAAAAAAATGGAGTTCAGGAATTGAAGTCAACAGGGTTAAGACTTCTAAAAGGTTCAGGAAAGAGAAGGAAGTCAAAAAAAGGAAGCAGTTTGAAAGTGATTCGTAAGACTAAGAAGGAGTTTGGAAGAAAGCGGAGATTGCATAAGAATGATGTGTATAACCTTCTACGTGGGACATCATAGGGTTTGTATCCTTTCTTTAATCTCATTTCATAACTAAGCAGACTTTTCAACTTCACATCATGGCTGGAATGACACCGAATACCCCAGGAAGTGGAAATAAGATTCCAGTATCCTCGTATATGGCAGGAATATCTGAATCATATCCAAATGTTAACAGGCAGAGACCAATTGAAAGTTCAATTAATTCTAAAGAGAGGGTGGACTTCATGCCCAGTAATGTGGGAATTAATCAGGTATTGTCTGATAGGTATATAGAATTTCGTGTGAGTGGGGTGGTCGGTTCCTTTCTTGATTTATGGAGTATAACATTAGAATTATTCATTCGTATCACTAGAAATGGTGGCAATTTAACAGCGGCACTAAATGTGGGAGTAGTAAACGGGGTGAGTAATACATTATTCAAGTCTGTATCCGTCTTTCTGAATGAAAAGATGGTCGAGTCATGTCCTTTATACAATTATTTATCTTATATGAAAATGTTGATGAATGTGAAGCCGGACTCACTCGAGAATATAGCGAGGTGTGGATATTTCTATGATGATTATTGTGAAGAGCACGGGATTACGAGGCAGTAAACTTGTGATACATTTAAGGAGGGGGAGCGTTTGGAAGTTAAGCAGATGCCCAAACTTAAAATTTATGGAATTAACACATACTTCTCACTGTTACTAGATTTAGCAACTATTGACATGTATCTAATGGATTCTGTCAATCTGACAATTCGATTAGAGTTGGCGAATGATAGTTGGGTTATGAACACGGATAAGGAGGGACATTTAAATAATCTGACAATACAGCAATCGAAGTTATGGATAGATCGTGTCACTCCTCATTATAACACAATGGCTGCGTTGAATCAGTCATTATTATCAAAGCCTATGCAATACATATTCAGCAAGTCTCTTTATAAGACATACGTTGTTGGGATTAATGAATCGTCAATAATGATAGATGAACCTTTTGGTTCATGCATTCCAGACAAGATGACACTAGCACTAATTGATATGAGACATTTTTCAGGGGATTATACAAGAAACCCATTATTCTTCCACCATGCAAATGTAAATAATATACATATCACCATTAACGGAAGTACCATATATAATATAAACGCAGCATTCCCACAGAGAGTTGTGCAGGCGTATTATGAATCTCGGAAGGCAATTGGCATAGATGATGAGAATATTATATCCTTGGATAGTTTTACGGAGGGGAGAACCATTTTTAATTTTAATTTCGTACATGAGGATATGAAAGAAGCTCTACCAGTAGAGAGATCAGCCAGTATGCGAATCATTTCAAAATTGAGTACAGCAGTAACCACACCCCATCTCATTATGCCTTTTGGAGATACTACGAGAATTTTATCTATTGATGCGGACAGGATTATTCATTGTGATGTGAGGGGTTAGGACTGATGGATACTAGAGAGCTGGATAGAGCTCTAAGGGGGAGGGTGGAGAAATTGGTGAATTACGTAGGCATATTTTCTTCTGATCATGTGGGAGGTATAAGGTTGAGGTCATACAGGGAGGAAGCGATCACCTTCATCGCAAATACGTTGGAAACCTCTTCAGACTTCAATAGCATGGGACACTGGGTCTGCTTTTATGTAGATAAGTCACCTGAAAATTATATAATATTCTTTGATAGTTATGGTATTCGTCCAGAGATATACAGTAAGCATTTCTTGACCTTCTTCAGGTGGAATAAATCCTTTGAAATGTTCAAATTCATGACACCAATAAAGCCAGATTTATCATATAAGTGTGGGTTATATGTTTTATATTTCATACATTCAGTTAGTCATTACGGGGTAGGGTTTATGTTACGGAAAATAAAGACCATGTTCTCCCCCAGTAATTTAAGGCTAAATGATGGGATAGTAGCTAATTATTATTTCACTCGTTTGATGAGGAGACGCTGCTCTGAGTATAAAGGGAGAGAAAAGAGAGCGATTACATATAAAGAATGCATCAGAATGAGAGATGACTATGAACATTCCTGAGTCTAACTATTAAAAATAGTCATGATAGGGGATGTCCCACGTTTGAGTTAATTTCTATTTTCTTTTTTATTCATTTATGAATTGGGGACGGGAATTATTCATGGGATTAATTTATTCCTTAGTGGAGGTGTCGTCATGAGTCTAATGAGTTATTTGTTTTATACCTTATCAGGCTTCCAACCGGACCATTTATCTCAGCAGTGGAGGATGAAAACTAATAAATCTAAAGCGTGGAGACGGCTATGATGACCTTCAAGAAGTTCACAAAAATGACATTAGAAGCATTCTCACAAATCCGCTTAAAATTTGTAAGTTAGGAGAAATGAGAAATACATGCTATATAAAGATCAGTCTGGTTGTATAAGATAAATAAAATACTGTTTTTTAAAATATTACTTTCACTATCCAATGTATCGTGGCTTATCATCCTCACGAGAAAGATGACATTCATCGTCACGAGTAGATCTGTTTATTCAGGTGGTATCGTATCAAGTATCGTGGCTTATCATCCTCACGAGAAAGATGACATTCATCGTCACGAGTAGATCTGTTTATTCAGGTGGTATCGTATCAAGTATCGTGGCTTATCATCCTCACGAGAAAGATGACATTCATCGTCACGAGTAGATCTGTTTATTCAGTATCAAGTATCGTGGCTTATCATCGTCACGAGAAAGATGACATTCATCGTCACGAGTAGATCTGTTTATTCAGTATCAAGTATCATGGCTTATCATCCTCACGAGAAAGATGAAATTCATCGTCACGAGTAGATCTGTTTATTCAGGTGGTATCGTATCAAGTATCGTGGCTTATCATCCTCACGAGAAAGATGACATTCATCGTCACGAGTAGATCTGTTTATTCAGTATCAAGTATCGTGGCTTATCATCCTCACGAGAAAGATGACATTCATCGTCACGAGTAGATCTGTTTATTCAGTATCAAGTATCATGGCTTATCATCCTCACGAGAAAGATGACATTCATCGTCACGAGTAGATCTGTTTATTCAGGTGGTATCGTATCAAGTATCGTGGCTTATCATCCTCACGAGAAAGATGACATTCATCGTCACGAGTAGATCTGTTTATTCAGTATCAAGTATCGTGGCTTATCATCCTCACGAGAAAGATGACATTCATCGTCACGAGTAGATCTGTTTATTCAGTATCAAGTATCATGGCTTATCATCCTCACGAGAAAGATGACATTCATCGTCACGAGTAGATCTGTTTATTCAGGTGGTATCGTATCAAGTATCGTGGCTTATCATCCTCACGAGAAAGATGACATTCATCGTCACGAGTAGATCTGTTTATTCAGTATCAAGTATCGTGGCTTATCATCGTCACGAGAAAGATGACATTCATCGTCACGAGTAGATCTGTTTATTCAGTATCAAGTATCATGGCTTATCATCCTCACGAGAAAGATGACATTCATCGTCACGAGTAGATCTGTTTATTCAGGTGGTATCGTATCAAGTATCGTGGCTTATCATCCTCACGAGAAAGATGACATTCATCGTCACGAGTAGATCTGTTTATTCAGTATCAAGTATCGTGGCTTATCATCCTCACGAGAAAGATGACATTCATCGTCACGAGTAGATCTGTTTATTCAGTATCAAGTATCATGGCTTATCATCCTCACGAGAAAGATGACATTCATCGTCACGAGTAGATCTGTTTATTCAGGTGGTATCGTATCAAGTATCGTGGCTTATCATCCTCACGAGAAAGATGACATTCATCGTCACGAGTAGATCTGTTTATTCAGTATCAAGTATCGTGGCTTATCATCGTCACGAGAAAGATGACATTCATCGTCACGAGTAGATCTGTTTATTCAGTATCAAGTATCATGGCTTATCATCCTCACGAGAAAGATGACATTCATCGTCACGAGTAGATCTGTTTATTCAGGTGGTATCGTATCAAGTATCGTGGCTTATCATCCTCACGAGAAAGATGACATTCATCGTCACGAGTAGATCTGTTTATTCAGTATCAAGTATCGTGGCTTATCATCCTCACGAGAAAGATGACATTCATCGTCACGAGTAGATCTGTTTATTCAGTATCAAGTATCATGGCTTATCATCCTCACGAGAAAGATGACATTCATCGTCACGAGTAGATCTGTTTATTCAGGTGGTATCGTATCAAGTATCGTGGCTTATCATCCTCACGAGAAAGATGACATTCATCGTCACGAGTAGATCTGTTTATTCAGTATCAAGTATCGTGGCTTATCATCCTCACGAGAAAGATGAAATTCATCGTCACAAGTAGATCTGTTTATTCAGGTGGTATCGTATCAAGTATCGTGGCTTATCATCCTCACGAGAAAGATGACACATTGTCAGAAAGGACAAAATATACCTACATCTGTTTATTCAGGTGTTATCGTATCAAAGAAAATAACATTAATAATAATAATAATAATAATAATAATAATAATAATAATAATAATAATGAATATTGTAATAATTTTATTAACAATAATTTAAAAACATAACGATGATTTTAATAATTTCCATAATAACTATTCAAGTTTGAATGATGGACTCGTATTACTATTATTATTAATATTATTATTATTATTATTATTATTATTATTATTACTGTACTGGGTTGTTCAAGGATAGACATTAGTCGTAACAGTTGTTTATTGTTAACGAGAAGTTTCGACCTGAAATATATATTCCAGGTAATACAAAATAATATAATGCCACCAGCTATACAAATCTTGAATTCCCCAGATTTAATCAATAATAATAAGAATGAGTACTGTAATAAACAATAATTTCAAAATATAACAATAACTTTAATAATTCCCATAATAACTATTTAAGATTGAATTATTTGAACTGGTCCTTATAGATGGAAAACGTGCTTTTTACCCTACTTTATATATATATATATATATATATATATATATATATATATATATATATATATATATATGTGTGTGTGTGTGTATATATATATATATGTGTGTATTTGTATATATATATACAGTATATATATGTATGTATATCTATATATTTATATGTATATAAATATATATATAAATATAAGTATATATATATATATATATATATATATATATATATATATATTTGGGCTCAAGCCATGTCGTCCTGATGGAAGTTCCTATTGGGTAGCTTCCTAGGGTATATTACAACTACGGCGATATTCCCAGAGAATTTACCTTAAGGTACCAGAATTCTAACTCCTGGAGCGAATATCCCTCGTGAAAGGGATATCGCGACATATCAGAGGACGTATTCTTGACACGCCACATGGCAATCTACACCCCGAACAGAGATTACGTATCGCAGGGGTCAATTGGCAAGAAACGAAATCGGGAAAGAAAAGGGGGGAGCCGCTCCCAAGGCTCCCTATCTCCCGTTTCGTAAGCGTGCCTGGCGCCAATCCTGGCGCCATCTGTATTCCTTTTTGCGTAGCTTAACAACTCTGTGTTTTTTCCTGTGTTTCTCGCAAATCTTGGATTTATTCTACTTTTCATGGCTTCTCCAACTTCGTCGGCCTCTGATAAGTTGAGTAACATGTCTTTTATGTATAAATGTAGGCTCTTGGTAATTTTTTAAGTGATTAATAGGTTTAATCTTTGTTACAAGAGCCGTAGCCTACCGGAGGCGTCATGGACGCTGTCGCTCGCTAGGTATAAGTTTAGTTAGCCAGAGCGACATTCCCGGTTGTTTTGCTTTAATAAATTTTAGCTATTTAGCGTTACTTAGGATTTCCTTTCGTGCTTAGTATTATTTTGGCAAAGTATTCGCCAATTCTGGCCTACGCTAGGCCTTGTAGCCTAGTCGTTTGGTCCTAGTACTTCATGCATGATTTTGGTTTTTCCGAGTGTATTAAAATTTTATTGAAGCTTTAGGCTGTTTTTTATACATTTAAGATTATGTGGAATATTTCCAAGATAGTATACGAGTGAGTTTCGGTGATTTAGGTAATCGATTCTCTTGGTGCCTAGGCTAAGTTGCTTATGGAGCCTTAGTATACTTTCTCATACTCCCCGGTTGCTTTCTTTTCTTCGGAGAAGGTCTGCAATCCCTTTCCCTCTGTTTAAGCCTTGGGGTTATCCCTAAGTGGTTTATCTGAATTAATTTTCGATAAAACTATACTGGGGTGTTACTGTACCTTCCTGTTCCAGTAAGTCTAGTTTCAGAGAGGGACAGAACAACAGAGTTTTTAGTCTGAGTCTGTGTTTGTCTGGCTTGGGGTAGAGTCTCCCTCGCTGGCCTGACACAGACATAGGAGGCTTAGCCTCCTTAGGTCACTACCGAAGGTCTCTGTACGAGATGATTCCTTCTTTTGTGATCTACCAGACTAGTCCTTGTTGCTGTTCTTGGGGGAGGATAAGTTTCTTTCCCTGGGAGTAGCAACACCTTCCTTGCTTTGGTTCTCTGGGAGCTGGCAAGTATTGCTGGCCTCCCTCCTTGGATCTCCCTTAGGCTAAGATGAGTTTCTTGGCTGCGGGTGATCCTTCTCTAAAGCAAGGTTGGTAGGACCCTCTTTTGTCCCTTCCCCCTCTATCTCCGTAATGGCCTAGCCATTACAGTACTGTACGTCATTCTACATCTGAACCTAGGATAGGTAAGGATGTGGAATTGACTCAGTCCCTTGCCGGCCGGCAGCTCTGCCGGCCGGCAAGGGTCTTCTGCCTTGAGTGCTGCCCGGACCTCTCTTGGTCCCTCATCCATGCCTGCCTGTAGAGCCAGACGGCACTGGTCAGGAAGCCTGAATTAGATTCTCCCCTTCCTTATGCACTCTTTCGGATTGCCGGGCTTGGAGGTAGTATACGCTCTTATCCCGGCATCCATTCTGTTTTTCTTCTAGTGCTGTACCCGACCCGGCTGCCGGCCTATGAGGCCGGCAGCCGGGCGGTTGTAGTCCTCTGGTTCTTTTGCTGCCGGCTGGCATCGGTCCTGTACCTTTGCCGGCCGGCTAATGTCAGCCCTTGTCTGCCGGTCGCCAAGAGTGTGGCCGGCAGCCGGGTACTACCTTGTGTAGTGGTCGGTCGGCAGTCATTGCCGACCGACATTGGCTGTTGCCGGCCGGCATATGCATTTGAACCAGCGTTCTGCCGCCTTATAGCTGTTAAGTAGTATACTTTAAAGCTAGTTATGGTGTGTGCCGGCCGGCACATAACCTCCTATAATGTACCAGTATTCTTCAGTATAACATATACTGTAAGAAGAAAACTATAGTATAGGTTTTGGTACAGCACTGTGTGTTCTAACACTTTTGTGTTTTCTTGCACAGCCCTTTGCTGTTGCCCTACAGATAAGAAAGTGAGTTCTTTCTTGTCTATTATCCAGGATTTTAAAATCATTGCTTAGGTGTGAGCTCCACCTGTTTCCTCTGGAAACTTTGCATTGGTTATTCTAGAAGAGATTAACCATTCGATTTTATTATCTGGAAGGCTGCAACAATTGGTTGTGAGGGAAACACAAGTGTGTGTCTTTCCTTTCTGAATTGTTATGCTATACTATGCATATCCAGTGATACATAGTTCACTTGATACTCATGGAAATTTCTTCTCTTTACAGGAGGACCCTCCGAAGTGCGGAAGTGTTTTCTGCAACGTCCGCAGCAAGAACCTCTGCGGACATGAGTTTTGTAGGAGACACGCAGCATGCGCTGTCTCCAAGGATGATCTCCGGTATTGGGACCCTCAGGTATGTACTGTGTGCACTAACCTGATTACTGAGGCCTTTGATTCCCCTAGGACGGCGGAATCAAGGGATATAGCAAGGGAGAGGCTTCGTACCTGGGTAAGGGGCTTCCAGAAGAACACCTCTGGACCTTATCTTCCAAGTGAGAAGATGAGGGCGTATCTTTTCCCTAAGGCATCAGCTGATGCAGTGATTCCCCAGCCTCAAGAGGAGATCCCCCAAGTTCAGATCTAGGTGGATGCTGAAGTCGCGGTCGCGATGCAAGACATCCAGTTAGATGACAGGATGTCTGACGTGGACGAGCGTCTGGAGGAAGACCTCCTGGCAGAAGCCCAGGATGAAGTTCAAGCCCCAGACGTTGTAGAGGAAGAGGTCGACGAGGTGTCGGCTACTCCGGTTCAGATTCCGGAGCCTATTCCCTCAACATCGGCCGGTCTCCCAGTAGAGCTGGGACAGGCCCTCTCTTCTATTGTTGGAATGATCCAACAAATGCAGAAGGAGAATCAGGAGAAGGCAGCTTCAATGGAACTGCGGATGCAGAGCCTTGCAGAATCACATGGGCCCCAGAAAAGGCTCAATGTGAAAGACCTTCCCTTGTGCTCAGATGCTAACCCATGGAGGTATGCTGAGCACATGCCGATGACGACTGGAAAGATCGTCATCTCGGATAAGCTGGGCTCAGTTCCCCTAGAGGAGGTGGAATTCTGGCCCAGCAAGGCATCATATCCGGACTGTTATGTCCGGCTGAGGAAGGAACCAGCTTCAAAGGAGGAGACAGAGCCGAAGGAGGTCATAGTGATGGACCATGCTAAGGCTCAAGCTCTACTTTCATCCTCGATGAAAGAGAGGGGCTTCTCTAACTCAAAGGTAGCTGCATTGAGCAAGAAGCTCCCTTCCTTTGTGTCCTCTCCTGCTAGAGCCTTCCCCTTTTTACAGAAAGGGTTTGCGGCTGTACTAAAAGCAGTCGAGGCCGGCAAGCCTTGCCCCTCCCTGGAGGAGTGTAAACCCTTGTCGCTGGCCCTGCCTATGGACCACAAAGACTGGAAGGACGTCCATCTTACGTTCTCAGTTGGAAAGTTGGAGGCTGATATTGCTGGACGTCAGTTCGGCGAGGACCTCCCTAAGCTGTCTGACTTTCTTTTGCGAAGAGAGTTCGAGACAAAAGAAAGACTGGCTGCCTCAATGTCTCTTCAGACTACTCTTGAGACGATGGCAAGTGACCCCAAGGTCCATAAAATGTTCATGGTGGTGGGCAAGACTCATCTGGCCACAGTGACGAAGGACCTTTATGGCTTCGTCAAGGCGAGGAGAGCTTGTAGGGAGTTCGTGTTCACCTCGGCTACGGTGAGGCACGAGCCAAGGAAACTAATCTCCTCCAACATTTGGGGCAAAGACCTTTTCCCTACCGATTTGGTCAAAGAAGTTGTTGATAAGGCCGCCTTGGAGAATAGAAACCTTCTCCAGAAGTGGGGCCTGGCTATCAAAAGAAAGTCTTCCCCGGATGAGGGTCCTCAACCAAAGAGGAAGACTATGAGGACTAGGCTACCGTCTCGGCCAGCCAAGCCTTTTAGACAGCAACAGCAACTGCAATTGCCATTGCCTCCAGTGCCCCAGATGGTGGCACAAACCCCATCAACTTTTCAGTGGGTACCCCAGGCTGTGTCGACACAGTCCACGGCATTCACCCCAACGTTCGAAGGGCAGTCTACTTCCTTTCGAGCAAAGCCTAGAGGAGCAGCCAGAGGCTCGTCTAGGCGCCCCTCAAGGGGAAGGGGATTCAGGGGTGGTCGTGGTCAGGGAGGCAAGACCTCAGGACGGCAGTCCAAGTGAGATGATACCGGTAGGAGGGAGACTTCTGAAATTTCGGGATCGATGGACCTTCGATCCCTGGGCCCACAGCCTACTCAAGAATGGACTGGGCTGGAGCTGGTACAGCACTCCACCCCCGTGCCTTCAGTTTTTCCAACACTCCACCCCCGTTCTGGAGGAGTACGTTCAAGAACTGTTGGAGAAAAATGTGATCCGAAAGGTGAAGTCCATCAAATTCCAAGGGAGGCTGTTTTGTGTTCCCAAGAAAGACTCGGAAAAGCTCAGAGTCATTCTGGACTTGTCGCCACTCAACAAGTTCATAGTGAATTGCAAATTCAAGATGCTAACACTGCAACACATAAGGACCTTACTGCCCAAGAGGGCATATTCCGTCTCTATAGACTTGTCAGACGCCTATTGGCGCATTCCAATCAGCCGTCGACTCTCCCCCTACCTAGGGTTCAGGCTACAACGAAGACTATACGCCTTCAGAGCCATGCCATTCGGGCTAAACATAGCCCCAAGGATTTTCACGAAGCTTGCGAGCGTAGCTCTCAAACAATTACGCCTAAAAGGAATTCAGGTAGTAGCCTACCTGGACGACTGGTTGGTGTGGGCAGCATCCGAGACAGAATGCTTGCAAGCTTCCAGTCAAGTGATCCAGTTCCTAGAGTACCTAGGCTTCAAGATCAACAGAAAAAAGTCTCGACTTTCTCCATCTCAAAAGTTCCAGTGGCTGGGAATCCACTGGGACCTTTTGTCACCCCGTTTCTCCATCCCGGCGAAGAAAAGGAAGGAGATAGCGGGTTCTGTCAAGAGACTTCTAGATTCCGAAAGGATATCAAGATGCGAACAGGAGAGGGTACTGGGCTCTCTCCAGTTTGCTTCGGTGACAGACCCAGTGCTAAGAGCACAGCTAAAGGATGCAACCGGAGTTTGGAGAAGTTATGCATCAAACGCGCGAAGAGATCTGAGAAGACCAGTTCCGCTTCGGCTACGTACTCTTCTCAGGCCTTGGTCCCAAGCCAGACATCTAAAGAAGTCGGTTCTTCTTCAGCCACCTCCCCCGTCGGTGACGATTCACTCAGACGCCTCGAAGGAGGGATGGGGAGGTCACTCTCATCGGAAAAAAGTCCAGGGGACTTGGTCCAAGCTATTCAAGACCTTTCACATAAACTTTCTAGAAGCTATGGCAGTGCTCCTTACCTTAAAGAAAGTCTCCCCGCGTCACTCGATCCACATAAGGTTGGTGATGGACAGCGAGGTAGTTGTGAGATGCTTGAATCGACAAGGATCGAGGTCACCACCTCTCAACCAGGTGATGTTGGCCATTTTCCGATTGGCGGAAAAGAAGAAGTGGTACCTGTCGGCAGTTCACCTTCAAGGAGTCCGCAATGTGACAGCGGACGCTCTATCCAGGTTCACATCGATAGAGTCGGAATGGTCCTTAGACGCAGGATCATTCTCCTTCATTCTGAATCAAGTCCCAGAACTGCAGATAGACCTCTTTGCGACGAAAGACAACAAGAAGTTGCCCCTGTACGTGTCCCCGTACGAGGACCCCTTAGCGGAAGCAGTGGACGCGATGTCCCTCGACTGGAACAGATGGTCCAGGATTTATCTGTTCCCTCCTCACAACCTTCTGTTGAGGGTCCTCAACAAACTGAGATCCTTCAAGGGGGTAGCGGCAATAGTGGCCCACAAGTGGCCGAACAGCGTGTGGTTCCCCCTGGCATTGGAACTACAGCTGAAGTTTGTACCGCTACCAGATCCAGTTCTGACCCAGCGAGTCCAGAAGTCGACTGTCTGCGCTTCATTACAGAAAACCCGGACCCTGCAGCTCATGATTTTCTCTCCCTAGCGGTGAGAAAGCGTTTCGGGATTTCGAAAGCCAGCATAGACTTCCTAGAGGAATATAAGTGCAAATCTACTAGAAGGCAATATGAGTCATCTTGGGAGAAAATGGGTGGCCTTTGTCAAGGCGAAGAATCCGCAGGAGATCTCGACAGACTTCTGCTTATCTTTCTTCATCCACCTCCATGGTCAAGGGTTGGCAGCTAACACGATTTCAGCGTGTAAGTCTGCTTTGACAAGACCCATTCTATATGCCTTCCAGGTCGACCTAGGTAACGAGATCTTTAATAAAGTTCCGAAAGCCTGCTCTAGGCTCGGACCTTCAGCACCTCCAAAGCCCATTTCATGGTCTTTAGACAAAGTTCTTCATTTCGCTTCTCTGTTGAACAATGAAGAGTGTGCGTTAAAGGATTTGACACAAAAAGTTATTTTCCTATTTGCACTCGCGTCCGGGGCAAGGGTTAGTGAGATCGTAGCCCTCTCAAGAGAGGCAGGTCGTGTTCAGTTCCTGGATGGGGGAGAACTGAACCTGTTTCCGGATCCTACGTTTCTCGCCAAGAATGAGTTACCCACCAACAGGTGGGTTCCCTGGAGAATCTGCCCTCTGAAAGAAGATGCATCTCTATGTCCAGTAGAATGCCTAAAGGTCTATCTTCATAGAACTTCAGACTTCAGGGGTGGTCAACTATTCAGGGGAGAAACATCAGGCTCAAATTTATCTCTGAATCAACTCAGAGCGAAAATCACATATTTTATTCGCAGAGCGGATCCTGACAGTATACCCGCAGGTCACGATCCGAGGAAAGTTGCCTCATCCTTAAATTTCTTTAATTGTATGGATTTTGACCATCTCCGTTCATACACTGGCTGGAAGTCTTCCAGAGTGTTCTTTCGCCACTATGCGAAGCAAGTAGAGGAACTAAAGAGATCTGTGGTAGCAGTGGGTCGCGTCGTTAACCCTACTGTTTAACTCTGCGAGGAACAGTGGTTTTAATTGGGACAATTAATTCCAGGGTGAGTGTGTAGTTACATACTGTACTACAAACTAAATGGGGGCACTGAGTTGCCCATGTAGACTGTTCCATTTCCAAAGGTGAACCTAGCATAAGTACAGACATGTGTGCCGAGCGTTTCTAACGCTAATGTGATTGATTTGTAATACAGACTTTTATGACTTTGATACCTCGGTATCTTAAAAAGTGGCATTTAATGTTTTTTCTTTCAGATAAACAAGTTCTGTTTACTATCATACTTATGCTTAAAGTTTTGGGTTATCCTCTTCTTATATATATATATATATATATATATATATATATATATATATATATATATATATATATGTTGTTAACCTGTCTATTTATTGTCTGTCAATAAACTTGTTCTTGAGAACCTTGCGTCTCTTTCACCTGTGTCAATTTATTGGTATAATTGAGCATTCATTCTATGTACCTTATCTGGGATAATTTAATAGAATTGTTCCTTTATGCAAGCTATGTTGCATTGGTTTATGATTCCCTTAACGGGAGGACTCCGTCCCATAAGGGGACGAGGGCGGTTTTACTAGTTTCTTCCTATGCGGATATAAACCTTTGTCCAATACAAGTATTGTGCGGATAACTGGTCGATATTTCATATTGACGCAGCGGTTCTTTACAAACTATGCTTTACTTAATATAGTGAGACCACTATATTAGCTTGCCTGGTATTCATATATAGGTATATGTACTCTTCGAGACTTTTCCAGAGCCCAGTAGGACTCTTCCCTGTAGGGGGCAGGAAGCTCTAACATGGTTTATAGTTAGCTGAAAAGATGTATAACGGTAACATCTTAGGTCTCTAGGTCTAGTCGACCGGGGAAAAATTACTTCCGGGGAGTACGGCACGTTTTGAGAATCCACAGATACAGTAATGCTCTGGTAAACTTCCATCAGGACGACATGGCTTGAGCCCAAAAAACGGATTTTGAGCGAAGCGAAAAATCTATTTTTGGGTGAGATGGCCATGTCGTCCTGATGGACCCGCCCTTCCCTTTCTAAAAAAGGGCTGTAGGACCCCTCCCTACATACAGTATCTGTAGCACCTCGTGTACGCTACAAGGAATACAGATGGCCCCAGGCACGCTTACGAAACGGGAGATAGGGAGCCTTGGGAGCGGCTCCCCCCTTTTCTTTCCCGATTTCGTTTCTTGCCAATTGACCCCTGCGATACGTAATCTCTGTTCGGGGTGTAGATTGCCATGTGGCGTGTCAAGAATACGTCCTCTGATATGTCGCGATATCCCTTTCACGAGGGATATTCGCTCCAGGAGTTAGAATTCTGGTACCTTAAGGTAAATTCTCTGGGAATATCGCCGTAGTTGTAATATACCCTAGGAAGCTACCCAATAGGAACTTCCATCAGGACGACATGGCCATCTCACCCAAAAATAGATTTTTCGCTTCGCTCAAAATCCGTTATATATATATATATATATATATATATATATATATATATATATATATATGTATATATATATATATATATATATATATATATATATATATATATATATATATATATATATATATATATATATGTGTGTATATATACATACATAAACAACTCCGGTAAACAGATAAACACGCTGGCCACAATGCATCTCACGGCAAGTTCTTGGTATGACGTCACACATAACATGACCTATAGTCCATTTGTTTTAGCGATGCATATTTGCACCAACTCGTGGCGATGCCCTTTTAGCTCGGAAAAGTTTCCGGATCGCTGATTGGTTGGACAAGATAATTCTAACCAATAAGCGACCAGGAAACTTTTCCGAGCTAAAAGGGCACCGCCGCGAGTCGGTGCAAATATGCATCGCTAAAAGAAATGGACTATAGATAACGGCTGGCTGACTAAATTTGGCTGCAGTGCGCCAACTTAAAGGACATGCAGCTGGCGCATGGGGCTGCTGAGACCGCGGGCAATGGGTGGGTCTTGAATCACACACCAAACCCGACATTTTCACATATGATAAAAAGTGATTGCTGATATTACCGCACGACGCCTTTAAACTTGTTACTGTTCTACTTTAATTGTTCATCACTTCTCCTGTAATGTTTATTTCCATATTTCCCTTCCTCACTGTGCTATTTTCACCGTTGGAGCCCTTGGGCTTATAGCATTCTGCTTTTCCAAGTAAGGTAGTATTCTAGCTATTAATATATATATATATATATATATATATATATATATATATATATATATATATATATATATATATATATATATATATATACATGACCGGATCTGGGTCGTTTTGGGGTTCACACAGTTTCTGGGAAACATGAATAGAGAGGGATTTCATGCACAAATAATAGCCGAGTTAATCATTTTACACATGCTGTATTCCCTTAAGTTTACAAGGGCGCCCTTAATTATGATTACGTTACGTTACTAAGAAAAAGCCCTCTGAAAAATGGTACTCGGTTCGGCACACACGTTGGCACCTGCCATCCCTGACGTGACACACTCGCAAGGCCTTCGAAACCAGACTGACGCCTATGGGCAATTTCCCCATCGCCCATAGATGGGCATCGCGATGCCTGATCAATGATTGGTTGTTTTGACCCGAAAGTCTCATAACAACCAATCGGGAGAGGTTTAGGTGACGCCAAGCCCAAGCTAAAATGTAACCGTCTTTTTCGTAGTGCCACCCAAGCCACAGCGTAACCGTCTTTCCTCTAACAAAGAAGAAAAATCTGTTGACACTCATCCCGATCAGTAACGGCCAACTTGACTGTGATTAGTTCAATACTCCCTTCCCAGATTTTACGTCCCGTAAAATTCACACTTATCAGATTTTTTTCTCAAAACAATTTTTTTTCCTCTCTTTTTTTTTGATGAAACTTTTCTAATTTTTTCACTGAAACAAAAACTTTCGTTTCTCTTTACATTACCGCTGAGTACCATCCTCTTCGGGTGCATGCAGAAACCAAAATTAAAAACTAAAATCAGAGGGCCGCTTAGCGTGTTACAATTGCAAGTTACACAAAGATGAATGTCACGCCCACAATAGGTCATACAGAAACACAAAATTCAGGTTTAATACATCATCACCGAAATTTGGAGCACAAAATCAGAAAAATAATAATGTTTTACCAACAGTTCCTTCAATGCAATAAAATTTTTATATGAACCGACAAATCATTACATACACAAAACAAAGAAAATGATAAAAATCAAGAGAAATCAAAATGAATAACTTACAATTCCAACACTCTTTGACACATTTACCATTATAAGAAAACCATTTCTAACACATCTGTGACACTGCAACAAGGAGTAATTTCAAACAGCGAACAATAATAAGAAAGAAAAATACTTATCAATAACCGAGCAATATTATTTCTCCTGAAAAACACAAACATAAGTAATGATGTTCAATTTTCAACCCATGATTAACAATTACCTGTAACAGCACAGAAAACCTCCACAGAGACAAATGAATTTTCTTTTTTTTTTTAAATACAACATAACAACATTGAAACATACATAAAAACATCGGTAACAGCAAAATTGGTATCAACACAAAATAATGAAATTTAAATTAATTCCAACATAAACACAAACGCAACAGAAATGTCTCAGTATGATGAATGAAATACTCGTGATATGCTTAGAACAAAACCAAAAAAAAAAAAACGAAACAAAATCTAACTCATCTTTTCACAAAACACTTGGAGTAACATACACAAAATAAACCTGATTCCGTGACCTCAATCACCTTGTGGTAGACACTATCTCATGGCCCATGTCCTCTCGCACTCTCTCGTGCTCGAAGGACGGCACGGACACCGGTTGGTGCCTCTTCCTCACTTAACTACCTGTCCCCTGGGGGAATGGACCTAGGACGTCCATATGCACTCCATTAAACTTAAAAGGTACTACCGACCATATTCTGGCACTTGGTACCACATGTTTGTGGTTACTCATCGAGTTACACACATGACACTTATTGATAAACCTAATTCCTAAAAAAAAACTGAAACTTGCCATCCTTAGGGACCTTTCTATACCTACATGCCACGCATAAGGTCTTACATCAATTACACAGATGACTTTCTCTACCAAAAGGGAAGGAAGAACAACGCTAGATCGGTTTCCATCCTCAATGAAGAACACATCCCTTCGCATGCGCAAGAAATCCGGGAACTTGCTACTCTTCCTCAACCACACACTCATTCACGGGGCATGTACGCTGGGCTCCCCCACGGAAAACCCATTACTAGCACTCACTGTGATTCTCGCTCCCTCTCTCTCTCTGGAGTCGTCAAGATCTTCCGTTTCCTACGCGCGCCATCCACAGATCTACTTGAACTTAAATTCTTTCGTTGTTGTTCCTTCTGCTTTACGCAGAGTTATTACATCCGTTCTTCGTCATAGGGTCACTGAGCCCACCCCGGCCATGTTAAGCACCGTGCACTCCTACGTTTTGCTGGCATCTGTAACGAGCGGTTCTTCAAACTCGTTACACACATGATTCCACCTCTATTCCAAGACGGGAATAGCATTCCTACTTCCATGAGCGGGAGCGGTGGTGAGGGGCTGCTGCTCCACCCCTCTAACCTCCTTAGGCACTCCCTGAGAAGACGCACTACCACTTGCTGGCAAGTGGGTATCCCTTACTGCTCACTGGGGGGGCGTCTGGCTCCCCTCCCCCACACTCAGGGCAAAGATTGCTGGCTGACCCCTTGGCACTCCTGTCCCCAGTCCTGGCAGGTCTGACGGACGGCCCGAGGGACCCTTGGTCCCCTTCCCGCGTCGTCTTCCCCTTCCTCTTGTTGGTATAGGGGAAACATGATTTCTTGTGTCAACGCAGTTTTTTTTCTTTCTTTAAAACAGCCTTCAGAAGGTGGTTTGTGGCCTTACATCCATAACACTACCGCTGGTCGTCGTAGGGGCATGGAGCCCGTAAGTGGCCCCTTCCTCCATAGTTCCAACAACCGCCTGCCGCCACATTCCTACCTCTCTGACCTCTGCCTCTTCGAGGTTCTCTTCTACAAGCGCCCCATCCTTGGTAGGTAGTCGATGCAGGTTGGGTGCCGGGCTATCTCGATGGTTGTGTAGCTGCTATGTGTGGCGGGAAACCGTTCACCGAGTATCGGGCATATAAGAGTTACAGGATTCGTTTCACCACTCTCTCCGCCACCGCCACTCGACGTCGAGCTTCTCGTGTTAACCAATATCACTATTATCTTTTGTTTCCCTTTTTCAAAAATCTCACGTCGGCTAAAATCACTTAGCACAGACGTTAATCTGTTAATACCCCACACCTGACACCATTTAATATGACCCGATCTGGGTCGTATTGGGGTTCACACAGTTTCTGGGAAACATGAATAGAGAGGGATTTCATGCACAAATAATAGCCGAGTTAATCATTTTACACATGCTGTATTCTCTTAAGTTTACAAGGGCGCCCTCAATTATGATTACGTTACGTTACTAAGAAAAAGCCCTCAGAAAAATGGTACTCGGTTCGGCACACACGTTGGCACCTGCCATCCCTGACGTGACACACTCGCAAGGCCTTCGAAACCAGACTGACGCCTATGGGCAATTTCCCCATCGCCCATAGATGGGCATCGCGATGCCTGATCAATGATTGGTTGTTTTGACCCGAAAGTCTCATGACAACCAATCGGGAGAGGTTTAGGTGACGCCAAGCCCAAGCTAAAATGTAACCGTCTTTTTCGTAGTGCCACCCAAGCCACAGCGTAACCGTCTTTCCTCTAACAAAGAAGAAAAATCTGTTGACACTCATCCCGATCAGTAACGACCAACTTGACTGTGATTAGTTCATACATATATATATATATATATATATATATATATATATATATATATATATATATATATATATATTATATATATATATATACACACACACACACACATACGTATATCGACACCTACTCCATCTTTAGATAGTGCAATAAGCCAATATGGACATATCAACGAATGATATAACACTTGATTCACATATGATAGGCCTGTGTATCGCTTCCGACCAACTACCTACCCATTCACCTCCGAATTTTCTTCTCTGAGAATTTGGAAGGATATACCCTTCAGGCGCCCCCCTCTAAAATTGAATAAAGAGTTGTATATATATATATATACATATATATATATATATATATATATATATATATATATATATATTAAATTTGTACGTATACAGTATATACGTTTGAAAAATATATTGTATTCAGGATTTGTATATAACAAGATGTAATTGATTTCACTGATTGAACAATGACCACACTGTTATTCCAATAATACATGAAATAGCCTTCACAGTCATCCGAAACATATGATCAGTGGAAATGTACATTTACGAAGAAATGTTTCTGCATGTGCAACCTAAAGTTTCTAGGTGATAGTCTATAGTTTTGTCATCCACACATTTCATCTAATGAGAAAGGGATATCAAGTGGTTGTAGTGAAGTAGCACTGTAATCAATAAAAAATTCTCTTCAGTTGATTTCAATATGGCACACCTGTAGTACACAATACCCAGAGCCCGAAGATCCATCTGCTGGACAGTTCTTCGTCAGGCGTTGAAATGTGACGTATCTACCCCACACAGGAGGCTCACGATCGAAGATTACTACCTGGCTCTCAAACGAGGGACCAGGGAAATAACCAAAGACTTTATACTGGGGGAAATTTTGCTCAGTTAAGTTCTCCTTCCCGATGCGAATTTCGTAGTCATGGAACTCCTCAGCAAATGAGTTGGGTTGCAATACGAACAGGATTCGTCGAATAGCTCTAATATGTTTCAAGTCCAGCTTGAACCAAGGATAGTAAAAATCACTGCTTCTATAACAGTTTCCAATGTTCCCGAATTGATAAAATCCGTCTGTTATATGGGTGATCACTCTGTCGGGTGTTCTTCCGTCAGCTGGCTTTCCTTCAACAATTGCCCCAACAGCAAAGTCACGAGGTCTCCTGGTATAACAGTCGAGAGCGTCACTAAGATTAGTTTCGTTGTACCCATAGACAACATACATGTCGAAGAAAAGGCAGGTACGGTTGGAAGCTCGGTCTGGACACCAGAGATTACACCACCCCATTTGCTGGCACTCGATAGAGCAAGCCGTGGAGAATGTCCTACTTGGAGCCACCGCATTCACGCTCGTCGAACCACTCTGAACTGCACCGTTGACGAGTCGAGAGTGAGAAATCTTCACTGATCGCCACACGGTCAAGTCCATGCAGAATGTTATGCCAGTCATAAAATAACTAAGAGTAACAGCTCCTAAAATGGTTTCTATGATGTGCATTGTGGTGAAAAGGAACACTTCTGTGGATCCTGTCTTCGTGTTTTGGTCTTCAGTAATCGTTATGCACTACGTTATGACCAGCCTCTACCAGATGCAGAGCCAGACTACAGTATTAATATCAAGAAAGGACAGGCCAAGTTACGTGGATTGCATGCAGCACTTCAATAAACTTTTGCAATTATCAGAGTGTACCATTCGTAAGACCCAAAAAACACCAGTTTTAGTCTGCGTCAAAAGGAAACTTTTTAATTAAAAAATACGAAGGAAGACAAATCATAGAGTACAACAGATGATTCTGAATAAGAGAGGGAAGTTTTAACTATTATTATTATTATTATTATTATTATTATTATTATTATTATTATTATTACTAGCTGAGCTACAACCCTAGTTGGAAAAGCAAGATGCTATGCACTCAAGGGCTCCAACGGAGAACTACTGTATAATGAAAAGCATGGTTGTTGAATACTAAATGTTTAATTTCATGTAGGCCTAAACTTTACTGCCATGGCAGAGGATTTCATAAAATTATTCAGATTCGTTGCCCTTTGAATTATCATCATAACTAGAAAAAAAAATCAACTTTTAAAATAGACATAAAATTTGCAATCGTGTTTACTCGACTTTTTTTTTTTTTCCCTCATAACCACATATCTTGATTACTCTTTTCGTTCTCTTCTAAACTTATGCCCCATGCCAAAATAACCCATCTAGGTAGCTCTGTCTGCTCTATTCCACCAAGTATGAGCTCAAATCATTATTATTATTATTATTATTATTATCCAAGCTACAACCCTAGTCGGAAAAGCAGGATGCTATAAGCCGAAAGGAGAAATAGCCCAGTGAGGAAAGAAAATAAGCAAATAAATAAACTGCTAGAGAAGTAATGAACAATTAAAATAAAATACTCTAAGAACAGTAACAGCATGAAAATAGATCTTATATACAAAAAACTATCAAAAGAGACTTATGGCAGCCTGTTCAACATAAAAACATAGGCTGTAACTTTGAACTTTTGAAGTTGATATGAGATAATATCTAATTACATCATAGATCATTCATGTAACTTCTACACACAGTCTAGTTCCTAGCTGCTCAGCACACAAAAATAAGTTTGCGGCCACTCTATCACATACAAGATAGGTGCAAAGCTTCTTTTCACACTTATCACTGTAATTTTCCTACCATAACCAACATTTTAGTGAAAATCTTAATCTTTAATTTTATTCCTATCTTGAAATTAGTTTGAATGATGCAATATGTTTTGGCAACCTATTAGGGGATGTTTGGTATTATTAAATACTTGTATAGTTGACGTATGTTGGGAAACGCGAGGTTCCAACAGCGCACCTTTTCTGAAATAGGCCCCAAATGTCATCATGTGGTTGCCCCATCGGGGTGCTATTATCATTCAGTCTGGTGTGATGAGCTAAGTATTCCATCTTATTTCTCTTCCTCTTAGTTTTTTTTTTAAGTTTTTATAGTTTATATGTAAAAGATTTATTTCAATGTTGTTGCTGTTCTTAAAATATGTTGTTTTAATTGTTCATTACTTCTCTTATAGTTCATTTATTTCCTTTCCTCACAGGGCTATTTTCCCTGTTGGAGACCTGCGGCTTATAGCATCCTGCTTTGTTAACTAGGGTTGTAGCTTTGCATGTAAATAATAATAATAATAATAATAATTATCATTATTATTATTTTTATATAAATAATAATAACACTAATAATAATTAAAAATATAAAAAGAATAAATGCTATAAAATACAGACAAAGAAGAAGAAGCTATAAAATACATTACACAAATCTAAACACACAATGGCCAGAAATAAAAATCAATCTATTAACCTTTGCAGATCCTTACAAATGATATCTATATCTGCGTTGCACACTTAAAAAGAACTTTCTAAAACCACTTTGGGGTGAGCACTCGCCTAAAGCCCCTACCAGCAGGCACTAAGCTAAGTGGACTTTAACTTTGCTTGCTTGTGTATTGGGTCCTGACCAGAGTGACAACTCTGTCCTTACTAAATGAAATCTAATAGAATTATTTTTCAAGCTTTCCTCCGGATAGATTTTCTTCATGGCAATATAAAGACAAATAAATTATTAGTAGTAGTAATTCTAACCGTGCGTAGGGTAGGCCTAGTAGTTTTAATCATGCGTAGGGTAGGCCAACACAATACCACTCAAATCACATTCACTTAAGATTGAAAACATCTAGAATTATATTATACTACACTATGCTATTTCACTTATAAAGTTTAATGCTATAGTGGTAACAGCAGCATTTACAAGTGTAACCTATATATATATAATATATATTCAAGTTACGGTATAAGTCTTCAATATGAATAGAGTGCCTAGCAGAACTCTTAGAGTAAAACCTTTCCCCCGGTGGGATGTTCTCTGCCCCCTGAGAGAATCGAACTCTCGACCCCTGGTTTACAAGACCAGTGCTCTGCCCCTGAGCTAAGGAGGCTATACACACAAGGTTATGTTACACACATATAGTTCTCATCAAATTATAGTAGCAGTATGACCTTCATAGTAGATTCCGCTAATCGCTGTACGCTATTTGTGTGGTAGTCCATTTTGTCAGTATTTTTATAACATTAAATCATTCATTGATATGAAGACTTTTAATCTAATTGATGGTCTTTCCATAGCACATCCCGAACAAATTATGATGGAGACAATTCTTTAAGGCTTTTTGATGTGCATAAATATATTCTAAAACAATCTTTCGAGTTAACGAAAGAAAACAAACGCACGGAAAGAAAACTGTGGTTTGTCACAACAATTTCGCCGGTTACTTTTTAGGGTTAAAAGCCAATGCGAGTAAAAAAAACCTCAATATATCAATAATAACTTTTGACCCAACCACTCTCAAAATCTAACCAAACTGTCCTTTCATCATGGCCAATTATCTCACTAAATTTTATGAGAATGGGTCAAAAGCATTTTGAGTTATCCGAATAATCACAAACACACAGACTGACATACAAACAAATAAATACACGCACGCCTATCGAAACCTAACCTTCGCAATGAAGTTGGCGAAGGTAACTAATTAAGAGACTTGAAACAACTATGCTGCAGCCAAGGTTAAAGCATGATTTGTTATGACAGCGGAAAATATTTATAAGAGAATTAGGTAATAATAGAAAGAATTTGACATTATTTCTAAGACATATATTGTTTACGTGGCAAATGTAAGGCTGAACTTTGATTGTTACAAAAAATAATGTCCCAAAAGAAGTAACGGTGGATGCAAGGACCTTATAAAGTTTTATTGAAAAAATAATACTTTAATAACGTTATTTGAAACATAAAACAACAACGAAAAAAGAAAAACATCTTTAAGCAAAGACACACATTGAGTTTGATTACTATTTCTGACCACGACAATAGGATGAAACGAAGTGGAGAGAAGTATTATATTTAAACTCAATAATTTTGTTTTAAATATTTCATTTGTTTACAGCTAGCAGCCTTATACCATATCATTTTATATTTATCGCAAACTGGATACCAAAACCCAGAGGGTTATCATTTGGAGGCAAATAAAGTGAGCACATTGTATATTTTCTCCCTATATCTATTTGTACAACCACTGCCTGCAGAGGGGTACAGAGACAGAGGGGCGCGCCATGGTTGATTGATTGATTGATTTTAGGTTTTCTGGCACCCTGCCATGGTGCCATGGACTAACATTTATTCGAAGTTCCTTAGAAAAGATAGAATCTGGTATGGATAAACAAGGCAATGACATTGCTATACTAGAATTGATTCCTTTAAAGTCAAATAAATCAGCTATTTTCTAACCATGCACCGATATGTTGTGCCATAGCGTCTGTACCATGGTCTTCCATAGTCTTGGGTTAGAGTTTTCTTGCTCGAGGGTACACTCGGGCACAGTTTTCTATCTTATTTCTCTTCCTCCTGTATTCTTTCAAGTTTTTATACTTCATATATGAAAGATCTATTTCAATGTTGTTACTATTCTTGAAATATTTTATTTCAATTGTTATTACTTACTCTAGAAGTTTATCTATTTCCTTGTTTCGTTTCCTCACTTGGCTATTTTTTCCTATTGGAACCCCTGGGCTTATAGCATCTTGCGTTTCCAACTACGGTTGTAGATTAGCTAATAATAATAATAATAATAATAATAATAATAATAATAATAATAATAATAAACATTATTATTATTATCATTATTATTATTATTATTATTATTATTATTATTATTATTATTATTAATAATAACAAAATAAAAATCTTATGCAACATTCTTCAACAATAATCTAAGATAGTAAATATAAATAACGTTGAGGCAAAATCATCGGAATATTCTAAAAAATAAGATTTAAAATAGATGAAACAAAAAAGGAAAGAAAGAATAGAAAATCCATTTGAAAGAGCCGGTTACAAAGGCAAGCTAATTAAACAACTATGCAACACTGAACATTTATTTTTATGCCCAAAGTTAGAACAGCTAAAAAATGTAGAAATAAGTTTAGGTATGCTAAAAAATCCTAGCAGGGATCTGGCTGCATTTATAGATAGGGCAATGAATATAAAAGAAGAATTTAGGAAGCCCAAACTGAGTACCACAACAGGTTGCCAAAACTGATGATAGCAAGGTGTTATCGTATCCAATTTCAAAGTATAAGGGAATAAAAGTAAAGACTGTGAACCTCATTATCATATTAATTTATTTAAGGCACAGATGATATAAACTTAATAATAAGAATAAGCTTAGAAGCTTTGCACCTATCTATAAAGAGATAGAGTGCCCGCAAACTTATTTTGCGGAGTGAGCAATAAGGAACCAGGAACCACTGATGCTCAATTGTTTTGTCTACGTGTGACGTCGATGTACGAACGTAAACACCCTGGAGGAAGTTGGGAAATAGCGAATTGATTATTACGAGCTGTCAGGGACCTATAATGGTCCTTCTGCAGAACAGTTAGCTATTATAAAGATGACGGGTGCTGTTCCAAACCATATGGAAATTGATTTGTCAGGCGACATAGATACAACAGCTGGTGACTTCAGCGACTCATCAAAGACAGGGTATGACCTTTTAACAGCACATAACAGTGACACATTAACAATTCCCTAGCTTAATTTCGATATCAAGCCCAAATCTACACCTAACTACTAAATAGAGCTCAAGCTTGTTAGAAAACAGTGAACAGTAGGCTAGGTCAGTGATAAACAATATAATAGTGATTGGTAAATTGGTAGATATATGGGTGATCATTTTGTTTCTAGCTAAATATTGGTAATGTGATTGAGGTCGTCTTTTTATAAGTCTGAGCTATCCATTTTCCACTAATCTTCAATAGTTTCTCCACGATGTGAAACAGATAGTAAAATTTCAGTAAACTCCCACCTAGCCAATTTTTCATGAATAACAATATTTTCTTTTAGTTTTCTGTTTTTTTATTGTTTCCTAATGTTATTGTTTGCATTCTTTTTAATTAGCATCACCCTACTGTAATGTGCGAGCCCCAGGTGAAGAAGAAAACTAACAAATAAATATTTTTTTTTCATGCTAAAATAAGAGGGCGAAATAACACCTACGGACGAACTTACACAGTTATCTCACAAACACCAATTCTCTCTAGAGTTCCATTTTCTAATGTACCTAAACTTCTCTAATTTCAAAATGGCATGGTTCGATTATAAACGGGAAACGAAGATGCAACAGCACCCGCTAACCTAACCTAACCTAGAGGCCATATCCTTCTCTACAGTGGAGTTCCTTATTACAGGATTCCATGAATCTTATAGCCCTCTGTGTATGTTTTGTTGATTTACTGATGAACAGAGCTTTATATTTATATGCATAGGAATTTTCAATATGCTTGATACAGTATAAAATTTAAAGTTGTAATTTAATTTTTCCATAATTTTCTTAGTGTTATGGGATGTTCATATTTCTTGTTGATCACCATAAAACCCCATTCCAGATGTAAGACGTAGCATATACAGTATCTCAATAAGTTAGAATACTCAGGGCTATTTATTATATAATTTTCAGGTAGTATAAGGCTGTTTTTATGACCTAATATTATGACTATATATATATATATATATATATATATATATATATATATATATATATATAAATCCTTGTTAAGAAAAATTAAACAGCTTTCCACATCTACTGTGCTCTTTTGCTCTGTATTAAAATAGACCATTATAATTATAGGGTTACTGCGTTCATTTAAAGTACAGTACTACACTGCTTAATTTAAATTTTTTTTTTTATTCAATATACAGTACAGTATTCTTCATTCACATAATGGGTGATGCTGTTAGTGCACTGTATACTTTATTCAAACTATTTCATTTGTTGCTTCAGAGCCTAGCTGCACTTGTTTTATATCCTTCTTCTCTACCTCTGTTCCTGCTTCCTTTACTCCGTTTTGCTGACCAACCTCTTCTAACTTTTATGTCATTTTAACTGCAAGGATTTCCTCCAGCAGCAGTTGGGCGCTGAGTGGCCTTACTAACTCTCCTATTATTATTATTACTAGCCAAGCTACAACCCTAGTTGGAAAAAAGCAAGATGCTATAAGCCCAAGGATTCCAACAGGGAAAAATACCCCAGTAAGGAAAGGAAATAAATAAACAATGAGAAAAAACTAATAAATTATTTTAAAAACTGTAACACAATCAAAACAGATACTGTATGTCATATATAAACTATTAAAAGACTTATGTCAGCCTGTTTAACATAACATTTGCTGCAAGTTTGAACTTTTGAAGTTCTGCTGAATCAACTACCCTGTTAGGAAGATCATTCCACAACTTGGTCACAGTTGGAATAAAACTTCTAGAATACTGCTAGAATACTGTGTAGTATTGAGCCTCATGATGGAGAAGGCCTGACTCTTAGAATTAACTGCATGCCTACATGCCTAATGTCATATGTGATTGAGTGCATTATGTCAGAGGTGTTATTTTTCAGATTTCTTATGCAGCTTCCAGTTCAGTTACAGCTGGCATCACCAGCAGCTCGTGAATGGCTTACTCGGAGACGGGAAAATGTGAGGCCTTGGTTGGCATTTGTTAACACCCAGAATTTTAAGGTTAGTGATCAATCAACTTAGTGTTTACTTTAATGGTATTTTACATTATTTTTAGTGAGGTTGGTGAATAAGAAATATGGAAATGTAAAGTACCCGGAAGGTTTTGCACTCTTGGTGTTGAACAATTCTCACTGTTCATCCTGTACAGTAAATTTAATGCATAAACAGGTTAGCACAACAGTTAGCATCCTTTGTGTCGTTACATTGTATTTGCAGTAATTCAATTTTGATAAAGTCAAGTGTTCTCATTCTTATTTGATAAAATTCACTGTGATTTTGAGATTTGTAGTGAGAATTTCTTCTTGCAGGCACCACCCAATATTCAGCGATTGCCTAAGAGAGTGGCGAAAAATGTTGATTACTTCCAGTCAAATTATATGTTTGTTTTCATTGGACTTATCCTCTACTGCTTGTAAGTACAGCACTGTATACGTGTTTTCAAGTTTTTAATGATTTTTTTATGAATCAGAATGGGATACTACTGTATATCAGTTTATTGACATTCTTTATAGTCAACACAAAATAGCAGACTTTTTTTCTCTCTCTCTCTCTCAATTCTTGTTGCATTTTCCTTTTTTTATTTTTTCAGAATCACCTCTCCATTGTTATTGGTTGCTGTGGCAGCATCACTTGGAGGTTGCTTTATATTGTCCTTGAGAAATGCTGAAAAGAAGATAATAATAGGTGGCCATGAAGTACCCCTTGTTCATCAGTATGCTGCTGTAGGAGTTCTATCTCTCCCTCTTTTTTATATTGTTGGAGCAGGTGCTGCTCTGTTTTGGGTACTTGGTAAGTACAGTAGCTCTGATAACTTGACTGTTTCACCTTTTGCTATTTGCAATTTGCTTACATTTACATTGTTGCATACATTCAAGAATTTCTAGATTATACAATAGTAAAAAACTACTGAATTATGTGACTGAGAAGTAATGTAGACCAGACCTTTATTTGTGGTTTTTATTTAAGCCAGACCACTTGAATTTTGAGATTTGGTTTATGATTAATTTTTTAATGAATAATGAAATTTCCAGCAGAAGTAATTGTTGCCAAAATGGACTTTATAAAATCTAGTAGCATTGTTAAAAAAAAATTAACATTTGGAGATTTAGACTGAAGTTTTTAATGTGAAATGTTATTGATTTGATATCATTGAACTCTAATCAACATTTGAAAGTTTATGAGGATGTTTGCCTCATGGCTTCTTGGATGGAAGCGAGAGATGATTTTGAAAAAAAAAATATTCATATTTTATCTTGAGTATAATTCATATCTGTAAATTATTGTTTTTAGTGCTATAATGACAAATTTCAGGTGCAAGTTTCTTCATAATAGCTTTACATGCCTCCTTCTACAACATTGAAGCTATTTTAGGTTCCGAAGAGGAGCCTTTTGATCTGGAAATGCAACAGGTATGCAATGTCAGAGTTTTTATCATCTTTTTCTTATGTACAAATAATAGTACAGTTCATTTCATAATGAAGATGAAGCTTATTATTTTTATAGCTTAGGTGAATTATGTTGCTGATAATTCACTTTTATGTTAAAAAAATTCACCTTTTTTCAATACATCATGCCTGTAAATTATATTGCCAATATACTGGAAGCGTAAGCTTCTAGGCATTCAAAAAAGAATTCTATCCCATATACATCACTTTCACTTTGGGTGGCTGGCTGAAGAGCATTCTGTTTTGTTTCGGATGCTGATGTGTACGGACGTAGTGTCAGTGCACATTGTAATAGTGGTCAGTCTCCACTTCAAAAGGCAGGACGTAATTTCCCTGGAGATCTGTAAAGAGTACTGTATGTTGGACATGCAATTCTTAGATTTATTCACAATAAGCCTGAATCAAAAACTTCTCATTTACTTGCAGCCCAGTTAAACCCAGTAGCATAGGAGATAAAGAGGTGATAGTTCATCTTTGTGATATGCTGGATGTGGGCACATTTTCACTGTATAACCTTATCGGGTAATTTTTTATCAAATACAACTGATAGCAGCCTCAGGCCGTAGCAGAACCGGTTGATAGACCTAATGTCAGTGTTGAGTGAGAATCCTAGGAATTTCTTGACCTTGGAAAAAGTAAGTGGCTGCACTACAGATCTCTTGGCAGCCTAGGGAAGCCACAATTTCCAAAGTTATCTAACAAGATCTCAGAGGTAGAGTATTTTTTTTTAAATCTTAAACTAAAATCCTTTCTCAAGTTGGAGCAATAAAGGGCCACTGATCCAATTGACTAAAATATTCCAAATATCTCAAGATTTTCTTCTCTCTTCAAAAAGCTGTGTAATGCTCTGGATTCCACTACTTGTCCTTAAGCTTTATAGTCCAAATTCATAAATCCATCCATCCACTCATAAATCTCCCCTTACGGGGCTAATGGCTTCAGTGCGCCTGTAGGCATTACTTAAGCATATACAGTAGGCCCCCGCCATACGACATTAATCCGTTCCGGAGATGGTATCGTATGGTGAAAATGTCGTATGGCAGGTAATAGAATAGCTAATGCGTGAAAAACCCCTGGTAAAAACCTTGAAAATTAGCATGTAACAAAATACAATACAGTAGTATAGTAAGCACTGTACTACAGTACAGTGGTACCTCTACATGCGAATTTAATCCGTTCCACAACCGACTTCGGATGTAGAAAATGTTCGGATGTAGAAATGAATTTTCCCATAAGAATACATTGAAATAGGATTAATCCGTGGTTGAGCCCAAAAACATATGATAACTCCTTAATAAATTACTACACATAATTACACATGACAACATGCACTCTAAATTAGATAATAGACATGTAAAAAAGAATAATTATCAAGAAATAATAAATAAGAAACGGGTTTTTAGTGTCACTTTACCTTAGAAAGTCCAGCGCAGGTATTGGTCTTGCTACGCAGAGAGGAGATAGACGGGTGGCGAGGAGGTAGAGAGGGTGACTACGATAAACATACACTACCGTAACTTATTCTAACTTACATTAAGTGAACTTTAACCTAACTTAGCTTATTTTTTTTTTTTTTTTATATTTTATATTTTTTTTTTACATTTTCTTTTTTTCTTTTTGATGATTAATTTTAATCACTTTCACTCTCTCCACTAATTGATTGAATGTTTTTCTCTTCACTCTTTGCTGTTTTCTTTGAACCACTTCCTTCCTCTTCATCACGCGTTCGCTTTGTAGTTTTTTTAAAGAAGCTATCGATAGAAAGTTGCTTGGTACGGCTTTTCAGAATGTTTCGAAAATGAGTTAGGCAAACATCATCAAACTGCGCAACTACACGACAAACCTGCAACTTTTTTGGATGGTGTTTGTCGATGAAGTCGACCACGTCTTTATATTTTCCTAACATCTCTTAATGGATTATGTGTTGGTAACTTAATGGATTATGTGTTGGTAACTTAATGGATTATGTGTTGGTAACTAAAAGAATGTTTGGAAGATTGAAAGACGTGCACGTGTTTAGGGGTATGGCTAACGGTATGTCTGATCATTTTTTGGTGGAAGGAAAATTAGTTGTAGCAAAAGAGTGGGGGAATAGAGTAGGTGGATGTAAAAGGGAGGTAGTGAGGATTGAAGAGCTAATAAAACCGGGGGTAAAAAGTAAATATCAGGAAAGGTTGAAAATGGCATATAATGAGGTGAGAGTAAGAGAAACTGGTAATTTAGAGGAGGAATGGAAGTTAGTAAAAGAAAATTGTTCCGTAACCGAAATACAAACCACGCTATTTACAAAGGGTATTACTTTTAGCGTAGCTGAAATGGCGAGCCATTAGAATTTAACGAGGGTGTATTACCCCCGCGCTAGTTAGCGGGGGGGTAGGGGAGTGGTAGCTAGCTACCCCTCCTCCCCCTCACACACAGGTGAATACTCACTTTCACTTTTGGCTCGGACTGTGACAGACGTCTCTGTCTTGGTCCTCGCTTGGCAGCCATTGTCTGTTTTGTCTTTACTTAATCGCTTACTTTTCTTTTACTCAATATATATGTAAACATGTTTTCATGTTTGTATATATATTTGAGTATAGAAATAAGTAAGTTTCCTTTTCAGATGTGTGTGTGTAGTGTACGATATCTACGTGGAGGCCTCGGCAGTTAGGCCACCACGGCCTAATTTTATGGGTTGCGATCGAGTTTGACTTCGGTCTTTCTCTCTCTCTCTCTCTTGAGGTCGTTCACCCTTTTACTATGTTTTACTACGCCCTTGTAGCTTCCTTCCCGTGTGGGTGGGGTTGCTACGCCGTACATTTTGTCTCAATTAGTTTATGAATCTAATTGTAGTTGTTAATTTTTCAGCTTGTAGAACGATTCCTTTCGGGGTTTTCGTTTTTTCTTTAGTGTTCATTCATTTTTAAATTACATAATTACATAGTTACATAATTATAATTGTTATAATTCTGTTTTGGTTACAGCTCTCCTTCCGCGAGTGTAAGTGGTTGTGAGGGCACGTGCCTGTTGTGTAATTCTTGTTCCTTTTCCTCGGGATTCCTCTTCGGAGCCTTCCCGGGGGAATGAATGTGTACTAATATTATTTGTTTTATTTTTTTACAGTTACCGATCTAGTTCGTTTCTGTAATATAGCAACGGTGTGAGCTGTCTGGTTGAGTCCTGGGGATTCGGCTGTTGCTGCCTCCCCCCTTGTATTGTCGTCAGGGGCGTGTCTCCTTCTACTGGTAGTACTCCCGTGTCGACGGACAGCTCTCCAGTTCATTTTAGAACAGTCAGGAGGCTTGCCTCCTTGGGCGGATAACTTTCCTTCCGAGGGAAGTTTTTTCCTGTCCAGGCTTGAGCTTTTCCTCTTTTGGGGGGTTCTTCTCTTGCCTTTTTTTCGTGCGACTATGCTCTTGGTGCTGAGCGGTCGCACCTGCAGTTTCGCTCAAGGGGCTGGGCAACTGCAGGAGCTCCTCTTCGGAGGATTGCCCCTCTTAGGTCACTGGCTGACCAGTCTCTTCCACGAAGTGTTTCTCTTTCGTTCGCGAGAGAGTACACTCATAGAGACTCCTCTTCGGAGGTTTCTTCTGTTGCTGTTGCTGTTGGCCTCCCTCGCCGTAAGGCCCTCCGTCCGCCTCGTCGTAAGGGCCTCTCATCTCCCTATAAGGGTGCTTGAGGCGCCTTTTTGAATCTCCGTTTGCAGCCTACAACTTCTTTTTCTCGATCTTCCGTCTTGGTGCAGATGGACAGCAGTCTAATCTCGTCTTCCGACGGGCAACGGTCTTCCCGACGGACAACGGTCTTCCCGACGGACAGCGGTCTTCCGACGGACATCAGTCTCCCGGCGGACAACGATCCCTTCGGGGCAAAGGGTTGCCCCCACGGGGGTTCTTCCCTTGCGTGTCAGGGTTTCCCTGCGCGCCCTTCTGTTCGTCAGCGCTCTCCTGTTCGTCAGCGCTTTCAAGATGATCTTCCCTGTGGTCCTGTTACGTGCCCTGTGCGCCCACGTTCGCCCTCGCGATCTAGAACTTCGGTTCAGGTCGGGGTCAAGGACTCTTCTTCTTTGCGCAGGCTTCCACGCGTAGCCTTCTGCTCGTCAGCGATCATCAGCTCGTCAGCGATCATCAGCTCGTCAGCGATCATCAGCTCGCCAGCGATCGTCAGCTCGTCAGCGATCATCAGCTCGCCAGCGATCTCCAGATCGCCCACGTGTGTTACAGCTGGCACGCCAACGTTCTCCAACACTTCTGAAGGAACATGGTTCGCCAGCTACTAGCTCAACTGCGGATGCTGATCCCCATCGCGCGACCCTCAACTGCAGATGCTGACCGCCATCGCGCGACCCTCAACTGCAGATGCTGACCGCCATCGCGCGACCCTCAACTGCAGATGCTGACCGCCATCGCGCGACCCTCAACTGCAGATGCTGACCGCCATCGCGCGACCCTCAACTGCAGATGCTGACCGCCATCGCGCGACCCTCAACTGCAGATGCTGACCGCCATCGCGCGACCCTCAACTGCAGATGCTGACCGCCATCGCGCGACCCTCAACTGCAGATGCTGACCGCCATCGCGCGACCCTCAACTGCAGATGCTGCTCGCCATCGCACAACCCTGAACGATTGCCCGCTTACGCATGCTGCTCCTCATCGCACCACCCTGAACGATCGCCCTCCTGCAGATGCTGATCACCATCGCACCCTTTCACGCGATCATTCACCTGCGCATGCTGCTCGCCATCGCACAACCCTGAACGATTGCCCGCTTACGCATGCTGCTCCTCATCGCACAACCCTGAACGATCGCCCTCCTGCAGATGCTGATCACCATCGCACCCTTTCACGCGATCATTCACCTGCGCATGCTGCTCGCCATCGCACAACCCTGAACGATTGCCCGCTTACGCATGCTGCTCCTCATCGCACCACCCTGAACGATCGCCCTCCTGCAGATGCTGATCACCATCGCACCCTTTCACGCGATCATTCACCTGCACATGCTGCTCGCCATCGCACAACCCTGCACGATAGCCCGCTTACGCATGCTGCTCCTCATCGCACAACCCTGAACGCTCGCCCTCTTGCGGATGCTGATCACCATCGCACCCTATCACGCGATCATTCACCTACACATGCTGCTCGCCATCGCTTACCGCCAGCGATCTTCTTCACCTACGCGGCAGCACGATCCCTCGCCGTCACGCCCATTCCCCTGCGCGCCCGCGCGATCGCTCGCCTGCGCGCCCGCGCGCCCGCGCGATCGCTCGCCTGCGCGCCCGCGCGATCGCTCGCCTGCGCGCCCGCGCGATCGCTCGCCTGCGCGCCCGCGCGATCGCTCGCCGGCGCGCCGGCGCGCCCGCGCGATCGCTCGCCTGCGCGATCGCTCGCCTGCGCGCCCGCGCGATCGCTCGCCTGCGCGCCCTCGCGACCGCTCGCCTGCGCGCCCGCGCGACCACTCGCCTGTGCGCCCGCGCGACCATTCGCCTTTGCGCGACCGTTCGCCCTCGCGCGACCATAGTTCGCGGCGAATTCCACAGCCGGTGGTAGCAGCAGGGACGCGTGCTCCTAGGCGGCACTCGGGATCACCTCCATCCAAGCACAGGTTGGTAGTGCAGGACGAAGACAGGTCAGTACAGCATTCTTCCCACCTTCTTTTCAGGCAGGAACCGTCGTGTCCTCTCCAAAGGATCGCCCGATCCCTTTCACCTTAGCGAGGATTTCGGACTCTGTGTCCTTGGAGCAGCAGACATGGTTTGATCCGCTGGCACGGGCGTTAATGAGGGTTATGAAACCAGCACTCGCCGGCCAGGGTAACAAACCAGCGGCTGTCTCTCCTACGCTGAAGAGAAAGAGAGGAGTGGACTTCGTGGTGACTTCCCCCAGGGCGAAGTTGGTTCCCAAGAGGTCGGTCTCGAGGGTCCCCTCTCCTGCACGAGTACTCTCTCCTTCTCCCGCCCTGGAAGGATTTTTGGCGGGGGGGCTTTCCGTTGAAGATTTCTCCATCGGACAAGGGGTGACTGCTTACCTCTTCCTCTGGGAGCTTACCAGGTTCTTTCCCTCCTCGGTTACGGCCCGAGGTTTGGTTCAAGGAAGCTACAGGAAGATCAAGGGTACTTTCCTCCTCTCGAGCTCAGGCACCTTGGCCTTTCGTCGTTAAGTATCTACTTGCGGACAAGCTCGATGTTTTACCATCTGGACGCACTGACTGAAGGCTTCCTTCGGGTGTCTCATCTGTGGAGGTCAACGACCTCAGACACCCTTCCATCCTTGAGAAGAGTTTTGTCTTTGCCCAAGGACAGAGACTTAAACATCTGCTGTGCGGAGTAAATCGACTTCCGGTTTCACTCCTCCAAGGCGCTTTCTTCCAGACTCTGCAGGGCTCCAGCTCCCTTTTCTTTCAACCACGTCGGCCTAAGTTATCGGCTACGACAACTGGGACAAGGTGTCCAATTGCAGTTTCCTCCTGTCAGGAACAGATGGCACGGGAGACTCCCCCGGGGGGGCATAGTCCTAAAAGGAGTTCACGAACTCTAGGATTGCAGGTTTTTTCGCTGGGAGGATGCTTAAGGTTACTCATCCGAATGACAGCTTCCCTATGCCCATTCCCGCACAATCTCTGTGAGTAGCCAAGGATATCGCGCCTGCCGTCTCTGTCAGCGAATTCAGTGTCTCTGAACCTCTATGCCATAGCATCAGCAGAGTTGCCCGGTTGGGCAGAATGATCCATACCTTAGGCGAAGGTCTTCCTTAGGATCATCGACGGCTTCACCCCCGGCCCCCTCAGTCGATCCTTTCTTGTAAGGAAGGATCTGAGAGGGGATGTCCATAGTCGACCTCTCAGCCCTGATCAAGTTTGTCGAACAAACTTCGGCCAGCGTAGACCAGCAGAATCGATCAGACTGGTAACGAGGCGACAGGACTCCTTTAACCCTGGATCGGAAGGACGGGTACTTTCAGTTTCCATTCCATCCATCTTCCAGGGTGCTCGTCGAATTCAGCCTAAACTGCAAGTATTCCTGCTTATGATGCAGTGTGGCTATCCCGCCGTGGCATAGCAGGTTTGTTTCCCCAGAGAACTCTCCCTGCCTTCCTCTTGGCCGCTCAGGTGCAGACTTCCGCCTCCTCTGCTGTTTGGAGGGCTGGTCAACTCCGGTAGGCTCGGGTTTCGACCTTCTTCAGCGCCGGGAAAAGCTTCCGAATGCTGACCATGAGTGTGGGCTCATGGTATTTTGCTTGGAGCCTTCTCTTCCTCTGCCTCAACATCTGGAGTATCTGGCCATGATATTGAGTCAACCGCCTTACCACGTTGGAAACCCCGCTTCTCGTCCGTCCAGCGAGGTTAAGCAACGTCGGCACTTGGATGGGTGACCACCTGGGGACGCCAGATTCTGTTACCACATCCTCCGAGCCTTCCTTTCGGTTGACTGTGGCAAGACTGAGGAGAGTCGCAGTACCTGTTCTCAGTCAAGCAGAGTTTTCAGCCCTACCTTGGAACGTTTCCTAGTTCTTCTTTCCTCATTGACCCGTTTATAGTCCGAACGGTCGCCTCAGGATAAGTTCCATGTGGGGCGATCCAAGTTCCGGTGGCTTCAGGCAATGTTTAACCGGACTCCCTGGCCCTATGGGACCAGCGGAACTATTAAACCTGCAATGGGTGTTGACCTATGGAGCCTCTTGATGGTAGTGGATATTCTCGTCCTTTCCCCACATTCTTGATGCGGTTCTCGGACTCGTCAAAGGAAAGGGGGGGGGGCATGTTCCGGTCCAGGCCTATGGTCAAGACCTGAAGGATACCTCTCCATCATTCAGGCAGGCTTAAGGGCCTTAGTCTGGCCCCTCTTCAGTCCTACCGCTCCTGCCAAGTCGCCCCGTTGCGTGTCGACTTCATGCTAACCAGCAGGGGACGCATTTTCACACCTTCACATCTTGCAGTAGAGATACCGGGATGATTGAGATTCTCTCAATTCCACCATCGGCTCTCTCATTCCAGGCAGGGGAATGTTTCTCTCAGACTATCCAAGCAGAGCCTCATAGAGAGAGTGTACCTAGGGGTCTTTGACCTTGGGTAACCAGCAAGTGCTGATCTGGGGGACCTGATCGCGACAGCTTGGAACCTCAAGCTTCCGCTAGTTTTCCCCCCAGTCTCAGACCCCGAGACTCTGGCAAGATGCATTCCGGTGATGGTGGGACAACTTCGACGCCTGCGTCTTCCCTCCTTTTTGTCTGCGGACAATGGGTCTCAACAAAACCAGGTTGTCTGTCAACCTTTCAATGGGAGAGCTCCACTGGGACTATGCGCAGAACGGTTTCTGGACCCTCTGCTTCCCCTGACGGAACTCCCGGGAGAGCTTCTCCCACGGCGCAGGCTACTCAAGCAACCACACTGCGACATCTCTCCCGAACCGGGGCGTCGCTTCGGCTTCATGCCTGGAGACACTACGCTTCCTCCTCTAGAAGAGACAACCCGCTACAGTCGCGGTACGGAGGTCGCGTCATCTGCGATAGTCATCCACAGGGGTCTCCCAGGCAAAGTGAAGAGTCTAAGGTGGTTGGTGCCGTGGGAGATATACCTCTTCCCGTGAGGCCTCTTCTCCAGCAATAACGGTCTTATTGCCTTTCGGCGGGAGGAAACTCCTTTCCGCTCTTGGCAATGAAGCCTGTCGCTCAGCCTTTCCCTGACCTTCAGGCTTAAAGGAATAACTTTTTCCTGCCCGCTGGATCTATTCTCGCTCATGCGAAGCTACGATCGTCCCTGCCCTAGTCGGAGGAAGACCTCCAACTTGGAGCATGGCTCGGACTTTTAGTCCTTTAAGAGATCTTCTCAAGACCCTTTTACGACAGGCCTCGGATTGTATTCCGCCTTGGGTCTTCTGCTCACTCTGGCCACGGCCAGTGTGTAAGCAATCTTCTTGGTCTCTTACTACTCCCCCCCTTTCTAAGGAAGAGGGGAAGGCAACATTCAGGCTCGCTCCTGAGTTGTTGGCTAGACTCAGAATCTGAGGGTCCCGACCCTTCGGTCCGATTCATTCAAGATTTTGAGTCTCCATTCTGTGTCTGATGTCCCAAGACCTTCTCTTTCTTGCCAGTACAGGAATCGAGAGGTTAGCGCTGGGAACAGCTGCAGTTTGGCCTCAGTTGCAGCCGATTTGGGAACACAAGGAGGACATGGGGGGAGAGTCACCAGTATACCTCTTCAGCCCGGACTCAAGGACATTCATCTCGACCTGTCTTCAGACCCTCCCCCGTCACGTCACCCTACAGCACGATGTTGGATACATCGCAACGTCCCTCGCCTTCGAGTAATACTACTCTGTGACGCAGGTGCTACAAGCTGGAGTCTGGAAGCGTCTGATGACCTTCGCAGCCCGCTTCCTGCAGGGCGTGACCCACAGGAGTCTCGATACGTTTTTCTATCGCTCTGTGGTGGCTACACAACAGCTGGTCTAACCTCAGGCTCCTTTTTGGACAGGTAGCAGAAGGTTGAGGGCATTGTTATCAGGTTTTAGTCTGCATGAACGAAAGAAGTATGTCTGGCCCTTACTTCTTTCTTCATCATCCCCTCTACGGGGAAGCAGCATCCTGGTCTCTGCATAGCTGACCTCGAACCTCTGCAGGTAAACCATGCTTCCTTGTGTTCCGAGTATTGAGTCAATACTGTCGCGTCCCCCATACCCTGACGAGGTGGTATTGGGAACGTCCTAACCCAGAGTTCCTTCTGGAACTCCAGGTCAACTGCCTAAGACGGGTCACACTTCTTCCTTCACACACAAGCTTACGTAGGCCACATGGTTCCTTGCGGTGCAAGGAACTTGTGAGGTGCAGGGACTCCTTTTCTCGAGTGCGACTCACTCGGATTCTGAGTCCCCGGGTAAAGCCAAAGCCAGTATGGCTGGGGACTTTCCACCCTTCCTAAGGGATAAGTCACCCTTTGTAAATAGCGTGGTTTGTATTTCGGTTACGGAACAAATGACAAATTCGAAGATAATTTGTATTTTTCCTAACCATACAAACCTTAGCTATTTACACATATTTGCCCGCCAGCCCTGTCCCCCAAGACAAGTCCTACCTCTAAGTGAAAGTGAGTATTCACCTGTGTGTGAGGGGGAGGAGGGGTAGCTAGCTACCACTCCCCTACCCCCCCGCTAACTAGCGCGGGGGTAATACACCCTCGTTAAATTCTAATGGCTCGCCATTTCAGCTACGCTAAAAGTAATACCCTTTGTAAATAGCTAAGGTTTGTATGGTTAGGAAAAATACAAATTATCTTCGAATTTGTCATTTTTGTTGGGATTGCAAGTGATGTATGTGGCAAGAAGGTTGTTGGAGGCAGCATGAGGAAGGGCAGTGAATGGTGGAATGAAGGAGTGAAGGTGAAAGTGGAAGAGAAAAAGAGGGCTTTTGAAGAATGGCTGCAGAGTAATAGTATAGAGAAGTATGAAAAATATAGAGAGAAAAAGGTGGAAGTAAAGCGCAAGGTACGTGAGGCAAAGAGGGCAGCTGACCTGAGGTGGGGTCAGGGATTGGGTCAGTCATATGAAGAGAATAAGAACAAGTTTTGGAAAGAAGTGAAGAGAGTAAGGAAGGCTGGCGCAAGAATTGAAGAGACAGTGAAAGATGGAAATGGAAGGTTGTTAAAAGGAGAGGAGGCAAGGAAAAGGTGGGCGGAATATTTTGAAAGTTTGCTGAATGTTGAGGATAATAGGGAGGCAGATATAATTGCTGTTCCAGGTGTTGAGGTGCCAGTGATGGGAGGTGAGAATGAGAGAGAGATAACAATAGAGGAAGTGAGGAGAGCACTAGATGAAACGAGTAGGAAAAGCATCTGGTATGGACGGTGTGAAAGCTGAGATGTTGAAGGAAGGGGGTGTGACTGTACTAGAATGGTTGGTGAGATTGTTTAATATGTGTTTTGTGTTGTCAATGGTACCAGTAGATTGGGTTTGTGCATGTATTGTACCACTATATAAGGGTAAGGGAGATGTGCATGAGTGTTGTAATTCAAGAGGTATTAGTTTGTTGAGTGTAGTTGGAAAAGTGTATGGTAGAGTACTGATTAATAGGATTAAGGATAAAACAGAGAATGCAATCTTGGAAGTACAGGGTGGTTTTAGAAGAGGTAGGGGTTGTATGAAGCAGATTTTTACAGTTAGGCAGATATGCGAGAAATATTTAGCAAAAGGTAAGGAGGTGTATGTTGCGTTTATGGATCTGGAGAAAGCATATGATAGAGTTGATAGGGAAGCAATGTGGGATGTGATGAGGTTATATGGAGTTGGTGGAAGGTTGTTGCAAGCAGTGAAAAGTTTATACAAAGGTAGTAAAGCATGTGTTAGAATAGGAAATGAAGTGAGTGATTGGTTTCCGGTGAGAGTGGGGCTGAGACAGGGATGTGTGATGTCGCCGTGGTTGTTTAACTTGTATGTTGATGGAGTGGTGAGAGAGGTGAATGCTCGAGTGCTTGGACGAGGATTAAAACTGGTAGGCGAGAATGACCATGAATGGGAGGTAAATCAGTTGTTGTTTGCGGATGATACTGTACTGGTAGCAGACACAGAAGAGAAGCTTGACCGACTAGTGACAGAATTTGGAAGGGTGTGTGAGAGAAGGAAGTTGAGAGTTAATGTGGGTAAGAGTAAGGTTATGAGATGTACGAGAAGGGAAGGTGGTGCAAGGTTGAATGTCATGTTGAATGGAGAGTTACTTGAGGAGGTGGATCAGTTTAAGTACTTGGGGTCTATTGTTGCAGCAAATGGTGGAGTGGAAGCAGATGTACGTCAGAGAGTGAATGAAGGTTGCAAAGTGTTGGGGGCAGTTAAGGGAGTAGTAAAAAATAGAGGGTTGGGCATGAATGTAAAGAGAGTTCTATATGAGAAAGTGATTGTACCAACTGTGATGTATGGATCGGAGTCGTGGGGAATGAAAGTGATGGAGAGACAGAAATTGAATGTGTTTGAGATGAAGTGTCTGAGGAGTATGGCTGGTGTATCTCGAGTAGATAGGGTTAGGAACGAAGTGGTGAGGGAGAGAACGGGTGTAAGAAATGAGTTAGCGGCTAGAGTGGATATGAATGTGTTGAGGTGGTTTGGCCATGTTGAGAGAATGGAAAATGGTTGTCTGCTAAAGAAGGTGATGAATGCAAGAGTTGATGGGAGAAGTACAAGAGGAAGGCCAAGGTTTGGGTGGATGGATGGTGTGAAGAAAGCTCTGGGTGATAGGAGGATAGATGTGAGAGAGGCAAGAGAGCGTGCTAGAAATAGGAATGAATGGCGAGCGATTGTGACGCAGTTCCAGTAGGCCCTGCTGCTTCCTCCGGGGCCTTAGATGACCGCGGAGGTAGCAGCAGTAGGGGAGTCAGCATTATGAAGCTTCATCTGTGGTGGAAATGTGGGAGGTTGGGCTGTGGCACCCTAGCAGTACCAGCTGAACTCGGTTGGGTCCCTGTTTAGGCTGAAGGAACATAGAGAGTAGAGGTCCCCTTTTTGTTTTGTTTCATTGTTGGTGTCGGCTACCCCCCAAAATTGGGGGAAGTGCCTTGGTATATAGATAGATAGAACATCTCTTTTATTCGCGCCGAACCTAACACATGTTCTACCTCCTCTATCCCTTCCTCGTCATCACTCGTGCTCACACAAAGCATGGAGTTCCTTGAGCTCCTCTGTGGTAAGTTCGTCGTGATTTTCGGCGACGAGTTCCGTGATGTCATCTGCGTTGACCTCCAGACCCATAGACTTGCCAAGGGAGACGATTTCCTCTATGTCTTCCGCTGCACCCACCACGGGATCAGGTTCGGGGTCAAAACCCTTGAAATCTCAGGGAGAAACTGCATCAGGCCACAGCTTCTTCTAGTTTCCGTCGAGTTTAGTGTCCGTCGAGTTACTCCCACCCAAGCCTGGTCTATGATCTTCAAGCAGTGCACGATGTTAAAGTGGCTTTTCCAAAATTTACGCAAAGTTAAGTTTGTGCTTTGCGTGACATTAAAGCACTGCTTGAATAGGTGCTTGGTGTAGAGCTTCTTGAAATTCGAGATGACTTGCTGGTCCATGGGCTGGAGGATAGAGGTGGTATTCGGTGGAAGATACAGCTCCTTTATGAACTTGAATTCATCGAAGATATCATCTTCAAGTCCGGGGGGTGAGCGGGTGCATTGTCAAGGCATAGCAGGCACTTTAAAGGCAATTTCTGTTCATGAAGATACTTCTTCACAGAAGGACCGAAAACTTGGTTAACCCATTGGACAAAGAACTGCCTAGTGACCCAGGCCTTTGAGTTGGATCGCCAGAAAACGTGAAGCTGGTCCTTATCCACATTGTGTGCCTTAAAGGCCCTAGGGTTCTCAGAATGGTAAACCAGTAAAGGCTTGACTTTAAAGTCCCCGCTAGCATTGGCACATAGGGCAAGAGTCAACCGATCCTTCATTGGCTTATGCCCAGGCAATTTCTTCTCTTCGGCGGTAATGTAGGTTCGACTGGGCATCTTCCAAAACAGCCCGGTTTCATCACAATTAAACACCTGCTGCTCTACATAGCCTTCTTCCTGCACGATCCTTTCAAAGCTCTTCACAAAGTCAGCTGCAGCCTTTGTGTCCGCACTAGCAGCCTCTCCGTGGCGAACAACTGAATGAATCCCGGACCGTTTCTTAAATTTCTCAAACCAGCCACGAGATGCCTTAAAATCATCTGAGGAAGGTTAGGTTGAACTCTCCCCAGCATCACCTCTAGAGCTCTCCTCCTTCAAGTCCGTAAAGATGGCGTGCGCCTTCTCGCAGATGATAGTTTCGGTCATGGTGTCGCCAACAATCTCTCTGTCCTTGATCCAGATTAGCAGAAGTCGTTCCATCTCTTCTATGATAGGGCTACGACGTTTTGAAATGATGGTGATCCCCTTAGAAGGTTTCACTGCTTTACTGGCTTCTTTCTGTTTTAAGATTGTCGAGATCGTCGACATATTTCGGCCATATTCTTTTGCAAGTTCACTCATGCTTTTCAATAATTTCTTGCTTTACTTCTAAAGAAAGCATTTCCTTCTTCCTTTTCTCACCACTACCACTACCACTTGCGAAACTAAGCCTTTTAGGACCCATGCTTTATGTAAAATACCGTAAAAGGATGAACTTAAAAAATCACGATTAAAACAGTTAATAGCAGAATGCACAGGGCACAACCACACGAAGCCGACGAGAACAGAGGAATGACCCAAGCCACGATAATTGAGGGTCCCTCCGAGGTCGAAGTGCGGCCTTCTATTGGCGGAAATAAAAAATACATCCGGCGCTATGAGTACCATCTACGCGTACGGGTATTGTTTACTTCGGGTGTCGAAAAAAAATTCGGGTGTAGAGTAGGAACGTGTTCGAATTGTACTTTGCATGTCGAAAAATTCGGATACAACCGGTACGACGAAAATTACTTACTTTGTGTGTCGAAATAAAATTTGGGTGTAGAGTCGACAAATTGCTCGAATTTTACTTCGGATGTTGGAAAATTTGGATATAGATACGTTCGTATGTAGAGGTTCCACTGTACTTATATATAATATACATGTACTGTACAGTATATAATTAAATAAAATTATAAATAAAAATTATATACTGCACAGTACTGTAAAGGAAAAATTAAATCTTATTTACCTTTGGAGTGACGTGACTTGAGCTGGTAGTGGGTGGAGGCAGAGGGGGGAGGAGACGGTAGATATAAAAACTTATCAATGCTAATTATGTTATGTACACTTAATAATAAATTTATTCTTACTATTATTACTATTAAACACTTAAAATTAAAAATGCTTTTTTTATTATTTTTTTTTTAATCTTTTTTTTATTTTTAGAACTTAAAAAATTACACTTCTTTAGCTTTTTTGATAGAATCACTATTATCGTCTTTGCTTTCTGACACTTCTCTTTTGGAGAAATATCTATCCAAAGAAGCCTGTTTCTGACAATTCCTCAACATATTCCTAAAATGACTCATACACTTATCATTAACACTCTGCATAAGACGACTTGTGTGAAGTTTTTCTGGGTGTTTCTTTTCAATGAAACTCGTAAGGTTTTCATACCAACCGATAGCTTTCCTTATTTCTGACGATGTTGTTTCTTCAGTCTCCCCCCCGTCCTCGCCACCACTAGAGCTGTGCTCTTCTTGAATGATCGTCAACTGCATTGCCTCCAACTCCTTTAAGTCTTCAGTCATAACCTCCTCCCTGTGCTCCTCGATAAGGTTATGGACGTCAGCCTCATCGTCAACAAGCCCCATGGACCTCCCGATTGAAATTATTTCCTCAACATCACCCTCAGGGGCAGGATCATCAACGGCCTCGTCTTCGGTTGAGGGATCAAAACCTTCAAAGTCTCGTTCTGCTACAACAGCTGGCCACAGTTTCTTCCATGAGGAGTTCAAGGTGCGCCGTGAAACCTCATTCCAAGCTGTGTCGAACATCTTCAGGCATTGAACGATGTCAAAGTGCCCCTTCCAAAATTCACGGAGGGTGAGTTGAGTGCTTTCAGTCACTTCAAAGCATCTTCTGAACAGATGCTTCGTGTAAAGCTTCTTGAAGTTGGCAATCACTTGCTGGTCCATAGGCTGGAGGAGAGGGGTGGTGTTTGGTGGTAGATAGAGAACCTTAATGAAGGAGAAGTCAGGATGAATGATGTCCTCGAGGCCAGGAGGGTGAGCAGGGGCATTGTCCAGCACCAGGACATTTCAGAGGAAGATCGTTCTCTTCAAAATAGTACTTGACAGCAGGACCGAAGCAGACGTTTATCCACTCAATAAATATGGTCCTCGTGACCCAGGCCTTAGCATTAGACTTCCAAAATACTGAAAGCCTCTCCTTCGTGATATTTTGTGCCTTGAAGGCACGAGGATTTTCTGAGTGGTATACCAGTAGGGGTTTCATTTTTAAGTCCCCACTGGCATTTGCACAAAATGCGAGCGTAAGTCTGTCCTTCATTGGTTTATGGCCAGGAAGTTTCCTTTCTTCAGCTGTGATATATGTACGACGGGGCATTTTCTTCCAGAAAAGGCCAGTTTCATCGCAGTTAAAAACTTGCTGAGGAATGTAGCATTCTCTGGAAATTACGTTCTCAAACTTCTTGAGGAATTCTTCTGCTGCTTTCTTGTCAGAACTGGCCGCCTCTCCATGCCTGACGACTGAGTGAATACCAGTCCTCTTCCTAAACCGATCAAACCACCCATGAGAAGCCTTGAACTCTTGGGGGGCTTGCTGTGACGTTCCACCCATGAGAAGCCTTGAACTCTTGGGGGGCTTGCTGCGACGTTCCTTCGCCTCCGCCGTCTCTCTGGGCTTCCACGAGATCGGCAAAGATGGCGCTCGCCGTGTGCAAAATTACCGATTGTGCGAGTGTATCACCAGCAATTTCCTTCTCTTTAATCCACAGAAGAAGGAGTCTCTCCATCTCATCGTTGATTGAGGTACTTCCACTGGCAAGGACAGTCATGCCTTTAGAAGACTTCCTTGCTTTAAATGGCTTCCTTATTCTTAATAATTGTACCAATCGTAGATTGGTTACGGCCATACGTACTAGCGAGGGTAACGATGCGCATGCCTTCTTCATATTTCTTTATGATCTCTAGCTTCATTTCCCTAGTTATCATCTTCTTTCTTCTGCCTTTAACATCAGTAGCAATCTTGGGACCCATGGCTAACAAATTAAAGTTATAATTAAGCACTAAAATGCACAAAAAATAACAATATCGCAAGCACTCACACGAGATCAAGTCTTTACGAAACGCACACGAGATTCTGAACTGAGCGCGTATGACAAAGAGAGAGAGAGAGAGGCAGCATTGTGGGAAGATTTTCGGCCAATAGCGTATCGGCATCTTAGTGACGCCAACCAATAGCAGCCCAGCTTCTTAGTGACGTATGAGTGTGTTGGCAAGCTATTGACTCGCACAGTCGTACGCGTAGAAACCGCCAAATTTGAGTTTCGGAATTCGATGCCGTAGGATGGGGAAAATGTCATAACAAGGGGACGAAAAAAAATTGTATTCCACACCGTAACGTGAAAAAAACCTAAGCTGGGGACGCTGTATGCCGGGGGTCTACTGTACAGCATTCTTTTGTCTGCTAGCTGTACCCTGCCTTGTATCCCTCTATTTTACCTCCGTTCCCACTCCGTTTTTTCCATCTTGCTGTCTCATATTTTTTACTTTTCAATATTAAACTTACCCGATAATCATGTAGCTGTCAACTCCGTTGCCCGACAGAATTCTATGGAGGGATACGCCAGCTATCACAATACTAGAAGGGGGTGTACTTACCAGCGCCACCTGTGGCCAGGTACTATAGTACTTCTTGTTGACACCTCCTCAATTTTTCCTCTGTCGTGCTTCCGGCAAGACGTTCTGGGATACGCTTATGTTCTTGGAGTATTTTCACGACTTTGGTGAAGTATTTCTCTTTGATTTCGGCTGTCGCTTTACTGGAACCTTCTATATTAGCTTAGTTAGCTTTTGGAATTAATTTGATTAATTATGGTGACGAAGAGAGTATGAACTCTCTTTCACCTTTAAATGGCCGACCCTTCCCTTAGACGGAAGTGTTGGTGTCTAAGAGAGTATAGACTCTCTTTCTTAATTTTGCTTAACAAAAGTTATAGATTTATTTTATCTCTCCGCCTCTTATAGGCCTCTTCGATTAACTTCCTTTTATTATAAACTTATTAAAATTAATTTTTATATTTGTTTATATTCGACCTTCCTAATAGTAGGCGGTCTTTTCTTGGTACCGAAGTTAATTAACATTGAGCCCGTCATTTCGGTTTTACCTGTTAACATATTATGCTATTTTAATGTCTTTGAAAGAATTTCTTTGATAGTCTCGTACTGTTTTCAAAGTTGAACTAACGTTTTGTTTTTCTCTGCAGTTGTTGACGTTCAGAACGTTCAACTTGCGCTCTATCGTTACGATAGAGAAAGAATTTTCACGGTTTCACGTTGCAGTAAGAGTAACCGTGTCTAGCGTTTTGTTCATTCTTTCTTAACTTAATGGTTTTAATCCTAATAAAGGAACTTTTCATTTTGGGAAATATTTCAGTTTTTTCCTTTAACAATAATATGTTTTAACGATATATATGATTGGGCTCTTCTCTCAGGTTCTAAGTCAAGAGAGAGAGAGAGAGAGAGAGAGATAGAGACGGAGGGAGAAAGAGGAGGATAAACGTTTCATTCAAGCGAGTAACGTTGTTATCGTTTTTGCTCTTCTCCCTAGTCTCTTTAGGGGAAGAAGGTAAACGTTTCTAGAGTGATCTAGTGTTTAGTCTCTTTCCAGCCACTGAATTATTTATCTTTCATTAGATTTTTCTGTTACATTGTAATTCTGTTTTCGCAATTACTAACTTTTGAGAAAGGATAGAATTGCGTGTTTCAGGTACAAACCACTTAAAGTTTCGAGTTCAGTGAAATAAGTGCAAACAGAAAATCAAAGTGATAAGTGATTAGCGCAAAGTGTGTCAGTGTTGTGCGTGAGGGTACTTCTGTGCGCGCCAGTCGTCCTCCCAGTCCGGGACCTCTTGCAAGCTCCCAAGCCCAGGGGAGAAGCAATGTCGAAGGGCATAAGGGTTCAGCAGGCCTTGATCGGCGCACAGAAGTATCCTCGGTGGTTGTGGGCGTGTCTTACCGAGACCGTCACTCCCACCCGCAGACGATTGAGCCCTTATTTTGCTCGTCTGCAGAAGAAATTTAGGGGAGAAAACGCTGGTCTCAGGTCTCAAGACCTCTTAAACGTAAAGTCCAGACCTATGCCAGACGTACGAAGTTAGAGTTCAACAACCCGGATGCAGTCATTGGGTTAGCTCTGACTCTCCTCAGTCATCAGTTGAATGCACTCCGCCTAAGAGGAGTAAGGTTCTGCCGCAACAGATCTCTGCTGTTAAGGCTTTACCTCAGCAGACCTTAGTGTCTGCCGACCCCAAGTTGACTCTACTGCAGTCCATGCAGTCACAACTTTCGGTCTTGATGCGTGAGTGTCGGGCTGAGAAGGTTGCGCCTCCGCCTACGCTCGCTCCGCCTGCGCTCGCTCCGCCTGACCGCAGTACCGCCTGCCAGGCGTACGATGTTGAGCCACGTTATGAGTTTACTGATCCCAGTGGTGTGCAGCTCCCTCCGCCTTCCTTAAGGCAACCTCAGCAATGGGAACAGGAGGCTTATACCTCTCTTCCTCCGCTTCCACTTGCTGTTCCACCAGTGAGGCAACACTCGCTTGAGGTACAACCTCTCCCATCCATGAGTCAGTCTCCTCAGCTCTCGCTGCAGCGAGCTCAACCCTCCTCAAGGCAAGCACCTCAACACCTTAGCCTTGCGCCTCAGGAGCCTCAACTTGCGAGATTTTTACTGCGTTCTGCGCAGCCACTACCTTTTCGCTCTCAGCTCACACCGCAGGAACCTCAACTCGTTCCTTAGGAACTTGCTTCTGCGCATCCGCCAACCACTCAGCAAGCGCAACCCTTGAGTTCAGCCACTCATGCCAGGAGTCAGCCTCCTCCACCCATGCGCCTACCTTCTGCTACTTCCTTTGATCAGCCTTTGCAGACTTAGCCTCAGGTGTTCCCTCAACAGAGTCTTGAAGAGGAAACCACAACTATTGTTGTTCCAGCTCGTTCTGACTCTGCTGTTCAGCATACCTTACCTCCATTTTCAAACCTTATGATAATGGAGGTTATTTGTATTACTTATAAAAATATATTTGTATTCCTTGCAATATATTTTTAACAATATCGCAAAATATGGCAAAAATATGAATCATGAGTTATGAATGTAAGGTATATATTATGTTGATATTAAAACCCCATGCAAGCATGCATAAAGCACTCTAGCACTGGTCATGGAATTTCTGAGAAATGTTAAACGCCATGCACACGCTCTGCTTACCTTACAGCATGCTCTACATACAGCATGCTCTGCTTACAGCATGCTCTGCATACTACATGCTCTGCATACAGCATGCTCTGCATTCAGCATGCTCTGCATACAACATGCTCTACATACAGCATGCTCTGCATACAGCATGCTCTGCATACAACATGCTCTGCATACAGCATGCTCTGCTTTCAGCATGCTCTGCATACAACATGCTCTGCATACAGCATGCTCTGCATTCAGCATGCTCTGCATACAACATGCTCTACATACAGCATGCTCTGCATACAGCATACTCTGCATACAACATGCTCTGCATACCTTACCGCATGCTTCTCAGTCACACATCTTTGGTTGTTGCCAACTCACTAGACTGTCAAGCAGTTTCATAACGTTGCCTTCTAGTCTGCTGCTTTTGCACCAGTGAACCCTCACTGAGAGAACTTAGCTTTTCTAGGATATGGTCCCTGTAGATGAGAAAGTTCTTTTCTCCCTCCTTCTGATATTCCCTTGAGGACTCTGTCATTTGGAGGGAGCCTTTAGCTGCATAGCCTCTTATGGACTTTTATTTAAGCATAACATGCTTCCAGGGAAGGTAATGGTTCCACTTCAGTCGCTAATCCCGTCTGTTACCACACCTGCTCCCATAGACCTTGAGCTGTGTTGCAAGACATGCAGTCCAAGCTTAGTCCTTGTTAGAGGATTTTTTGTTTACGGAGTCAATGTGTCACGGGGAAGACGTTCAACAACCAACAGAAGTGACTTGTTGTGACGCAGTGCGGCAACCTCAGCAACCCGATAAGGAGTTGTCTGTACGACCCAGACAGTCTAGACAGATTCGGGTTGTCACTGTACTTCCTCGCTTGCCCATGATTGACAGTTCACAGACTGTGCAGCAGTACCATGATCTTGTGTCCGGCTCCGTCAGACGACTGGCTTTTAAGAGCTCCCACAAGTCGTCGCTGTCTGGAGATTTTCAATGGACTATGGATCTGACCAAGGAACTGGGCCTCCTGGTCAATTTTGAGGAGTCTCAGCTCGTCCCATCCCAGACCATTGTCTCCTTGGGTATGGATCTTCAGAGTCGAGCTTTTCGGACTTTTCCGTCGGCCCCAAGGATCTTCCAAGCCCTAGAATGCATCCAGAGCATGCTGAGAAGGAACCGATGCTCAGTCAGGTAGTGGATGAGTCTAACAGGGACACTTTCATCGCTGGCCCTGTTCATCGTGTTAGGGAGACTCCACCTCCCCCCCCTTCAGTATCATCTAGCTGCTCACTGGATAAAGGACATGACGCTAGAGACGGTCTCAGTTCCTGTTTCCGAAGAGAGGAGGTCTTCTCTCGCGTGGCGTAAGAACAGCTTTCTTCTCAAGGAAGTCTATTTGGCTGTTCAGAAACACGACCGCCGTCTCCTCTCGGACGCATCAGACACGGGCTGGGGTGCGACTTTGGACGGACAAGAATGCTCGGGAACATGGAATCAGGAGCAAAGGACACTTCACATCAATTGCAAGGAGTTGTTGGCGGTTATTCTGGCCTTGATAAACTTCAAGTCCCTCCAGCTTAACAAAGTGGTGGAGGTGGACTCTGACAACACCACAGCCCTGGCTTACATCTTCAAGCAGGGAGGGACTCTTTCGTGGAAGTTGTTCTAGATCGCAAGGGACCTACTCATCTGGTCTAAAGATCGAAAGCTAACTGGTAACGAGGTTCATTCAGGGCGGTATGAATGTCATGGCAGATCACCTCAGACGGAAGGGTCAGGTCATCCCCACAGAGTGGACCCTTCTCAAGAATGTTTGCAGCAGACTTTGGGCCCTGTGGGGTCAGCCAACCATAGATCTGTTCACTACCTCGATAACCTAGAGACTCCTGTTGTATTGTTCTCCGATTCCAGACCCAGCAGCAGTTCACGTGGATGCTTTTCTGCTGGATTGGTTCCATCTCGACCTGTATGCATTCCCGCCGTTCAAGATTGTCAACAGGGTACTTCAGAAGTTCTCCTCTCACAAAGGGACACGGCTGACGTTGGTTGGCTCCGCTCTGGCCCGCGAGAGAATGGTTCTTAGAGGTACTGCAATGGCTGGTCGACATTCCCAGGACTCTTCCTCTAGGAGTGAACCTTCTAAGTCTACCTCACGTAAAGAAGGTACACCCAATCCTCCACGCTCTTCGTCTGACTGCCTTCAGACTTTCGAAAGACTCTCAAGAGCTAGGGGCTTTTCGAAGGAGGCAGCCAGAGCGATTGCCAAAGCAAGGAGAACATCCACTCTCAGAATCTATCAGTCTCAAGGGGAAGTCTTCCGTAGCTGGTACAAGACCAATGCAGTTTCCTCAACCAGTACCACTGTAACCCAGATTGCTGACTTCCTGTTATATCTAAGGAAAGTAAGATCCCTTTCAGCTCCTACGATCAAGGGTTACAGAAGTATGTTGGCAGCGGTTTTCCGCCACAGAGGCTTGGATCTTTCCACCAACAAAGATCTACAGGACCTCCCTAGGTCTTTTGAGACCTCAAAGGAACGTCGGTTGTCCACTCCAGGCTGGAATCTAGACGTGGTCCTAAGGTTCCTTATGTCATCAAGATTTGAACCTCTCCAATCAGCCTCTTTTTAGGACCTCACATTAAAAACTCTTTTCCTCGTGTGCTTGACAACAGCTAAAAGAGTAAGTGAGATCCACGCCTTCAGCAGGATCATTGTTTTCACATCTGAAACGGCTACATGTTCCTTGCAGCTCGGTTTTTGCTAAACGAGCTTCCTTCACGTCCTTGGCCTAAGTCGTTCGAGATCCCAAGCCTGTCCAACTTGGTGGGGAATGATCTGAAGAGAGTACTTTGCCCAGTTAGAGCTCTTAGGTACTATCTAAAAAGGTCTTAACCTTTACAAGGACAATCAGAAGCCTTATAGTGTGCTATCAAGAAACCTTCTTTTCCAAGTTCTAAGAACTCAGTTTCTTACTATTCAGGCTTCTGATTAGAGAAACACATTCTCATCTGAAGGAAGAAGACCTTGCTTTGCTGAAGGTAAGGACACATGAAGTGGGAGCTGTGGCTACTTCAGTGGCCTTCAAACAGAGCCATTCTCTGCAGAGTGTTATGGATGCAACCTATTGGAGAAGCAAGTCAGTGTTCGCATCATTCTATCTCAAAGATGTCCAGTCTCTTTACGAGTACTGCTACACCCTGGGACCATTCGTAGCAACGAATGCAGTAGTAGGCGAGGGCTCAGCCACTACATTCCCATAATCCCATAACCTTTTAACCTTTCTCTTGAATACTTTTTATGGGTTGTACGGTCGGCTAAGAAGCCTTCCACATCCTTGTTGATTTGGCGGGTGGTCAATTCTTTCTTGAGAAGCGCCGAGGTTAAAGGTTGTGATGAGGTCCTTTAGTATGGGTTGCAGCCCTGTTTACTTTAGCACCTTTGAGTTGATTCAGCCTCCCAAGAGGAATGCTGCGCTCAGTAAGGAAGACGATCTTATTAAAGGCAGAGTAACGGTTCAAGTCGACTTCCTTACCAGGTACTTATTATTTCATTGTTATTGTGGATAACTGATTATATGAAATACGGGATACTTAGCTATCCTTTAGTCTTGTACACTGGTTTTTCACCCACCCCCCTGGGTGTGAATCAGCTACATGATTATCGGGTAAGTTTAATATTGAAAAATGTTATTTTTATTAGTAAAATAAATTTTTGAATATACTTACCCGATAATCATGATTTAATCGACCCTCCCTTCCTCCCCATAGAGAACCAGTGGACCGAGGAAAAATTGAGGAGGTGTCAACAAGAAGTACTATAGTACCTGGCCACAGGTGGCGCTGGTAAGTACACCCCCTTCTAGTATTGTGATAGCTGGCGTATCCCTCCATAGAATTCTGTCGGGCAACGGAGTTGACAGCTACATGATTATCGGGTAAGTATATTCAAAAATTTATTTTACTAATAAAAATAACATTTTTACTTCGTAGTAGAACTGCAGTTTTCTCCTAGGTGCACCTTGGCACTGAATGGCCTCATAAGATACCGTGCTGGGTAATATAGCCCTCATTCATAAATTTATTCATCCTTCCTTTCTCTTACAAAATTAACCCTATCTGCTACCTTGGTCTGAATGTGGTTTCTCAAGTGAAACTTTAAGAGGCTTATTTGGAACTTGAAAAATAGAGATCACTAGTGAACTCGGTCTAGCACTGTAGAGTTTTACTTTAAGCCAGCATGCAAACCCTTTTAAGAGGGCATCCTTTCTGGATATTTTGCTGAAGACTCTTTTTGTTTGTGAAAGTCCTTTGAGAGAATGTCGCTTACACCTGACCTTGTTGAGAGCGCTCAAATAACAAATAGGAAAAATATCCTCAACCTTTTTCATCCAATAACTATATCCTGTCCAGTAACAGATGAGAATATTCTCTGTGCAGTGAGGGCATTTTGACAATACCTGTAGAGATCAAGAATTCTAGAGCAACAATTCCGGACTGTTGATACAGAATAACACAATGTAGTTTTACTAAGTAGCAGACGGTTCAATTTGTATTTCTTGGAAGCAGTAGTCTTACAAGATGAAGTGTTATTTTTAAATATTAAACTTAGCCGGTGAATATATAATAGCTGACGTCTCCGACGGCTCGACAGATTCCAAAAACTCGCGAGCGATCGCCGTGAAGGTTGCGGGTGTGACCACCAGCGCCGACTATCGGCCAGATACCGCATATACTTGTAAACATCTCCAGTTCTTCTCTGTCGGTCTTGTCGACAAGTTGGTTCCACTCGCTTTATGACCTCGAGTTTTCTACCGAATTGGTGAAGTACTTGGTTTTGGTTTTATTGCTTTCGCCGTGTTGGATTTTTCAATACTATCTTCAAAAGAAATGCTTTTGAAAGGAGAGGAAAAGTGTTTTTTTTTTTATCTCTGGTTTTTCCATAGAGTAAAGATGGCCGACCCTTCCCTCAGTGTGCGGAAGTGTGTTTAAGGCTTTTAGTAATTATTTTATCACGTTATAAATTATTGTTGATATTTATAGATTTTCCTCTATATATTTTATATCTCACCCGCCTTTATTAGGCCTCTTCGATTAGCTTTCCATTTATACTAAACATCAAGATCAATTTTATGTTTTGTTTATATGCGGCCTTTACCTATTCCTTGTAGGCGGTCCTAACTTGGAAAACGAAGTTAAACAACGTTGAGCCCATTCAACTTTTATTTTTGTTAAGTTTAAATCAATTGCTCTGTAAGAGTTATGAAATGAATATTTTTTAGAAAATATTTTAAGAAATATATTCTTTGAATAGTCTTCGTGCTGTTCTTTTCAAAGATGAACTAACGTTTGGTTTATTTATGCTACGCAGTTTGCGCTCTATCGTTACGATAGAGAAAGAGAGAATCACGGTTTCACTTTGCAGAAAGAGTAAATCGATTTTGACGTTTTGTTCATTCTTCTTTCAAACTGAAGTGTTTTAGATACTAATTTAAAGGAACTTGTTAATTTTCAATTTCTTAGTCTTTTTAGTTTTTTCCTTTGGTCAAATAACCTGTTTATTGACGAAGGGTGAGTGGGCAATTCTCTTGTGTGTGACAAGAGAGAGAGAGAGAGAGAGACGGAGAGAGAGAGAGACGGAGAGAGAGAGAGAAAGAGAGAACGATCCGATCTTTATTCTCGTCCCAAGTCTCTGTACAAGTAGTTTGGGAGCGAGTAACGTTGTTCTCGATTCAGTTTTTTACTCTCGTCCCAAGTCTCTGTACGGGGAGAGAGGATAAAACTTTTTTAGTTTTTATTCTCGTCCCAAGGCACTGTACGGTGAGAGATTGAAAACGTAGTGTTTAGTCTCCTTCCCAGTCACTGATCCTTTTTAACTTTATATATTTCCGTTTTATTCGATATATATGTATATGTTTATTGATTTTTGCATGTGTTTCATTTTGTACTAATGTGCTTACATTATACGACTCATTTCGCAATTATAACCTTTTGATGTAAGGGAGAATTGCGTGCTTCAGGTAGAAATCAGTTTTATTCATGCCTAATGTGAAATTATTGAAAAATACGATATCAGTGAAGTAAGTGCAAAAAAAAAACGTTCTGTGTTGCGGAGGGTTCGTTTGTTCGTGCTTGTCGCTCCCCTAGTCCGAGACCTCTTTCAGGCTCCCCTGCACCAGGGAGAAGTAATGTCGTAGGACTTAAGGGGACGAGAGGCTTTAACCAACGTACAGACGTTCCCTCTTTGGTATCGGACGTTTCTCGTCAAGATCGCCCTTACCATAAGACGGGTGAGACTGTGTTCTCCTCGTCATCCGAAGACTTTTCGCAAAAGAAACCTTGGCGCAAGGTTTCTAGACCCTTGAAGCGAAAGTCAGTCCCTTCAGGACAGGTCCAGCGTCCTGGCTGTAGCCATTGGGACAGCTCTGACCCTTTGCAGTCGTCGGAAGACTGTTCGCCTATTAAACGCAAGCGTAACACGGGGTCCGAGGGTCGCGGTAAAGGCAATGTTTTGCCAACACAGACGTTACCGTCGTCTCGGCCCGTTCCGACTCCCGTTGATCCTAAATGGGTTGTCCTGCAGGACATGCAGACTAAGCTTGCCTCCCTTATGGAGAAGTATGACGTTGAGCAGGTTCACGATGAACCTTCGCTTTCGAGTCGCCGTTACGCTAAACGAGACTCTGGCCGTCAGCCGCCCAAACGAGCATTTACTCGTCCGTTTGACGTTAAGTGCTGACGTTTCTTGTACAGTGAACCCTCGCTACTTCGCGGTTCGACCATCGCGGATTCACCACTTCGCGGATTTTTTCCATAACCCATATATATACAGTAATATATATATATATATATATATATATATATATATATATATATATATATATATATATATGTATGCATGTATTTATGTATATATGTAGGTATGTATATGTGTATACATATAAATATATATATATATATATATATATATATATATATATATATATATATATATATATATATATATATATATCTAAAGTAGGAAGATGTGATGTAGTTCTAAGGGAAAAGTATGGGAAATATGTCTGGGTAATAAGCAAAGCTCTACCTCCAGTTTGTTTCTAGGCCTACATTATGATCAGAGATAAATGTAAACAAAACATTGGTTGCCATTTTTTATCGTGCTTTTTAGCATGTTTAGGAAATGCATGATATAAAATCACCTTTAATATTTGTGCCTGTTTTAGTTTAGGGTACTGTAGTACATGCATTAAGTGTTCTGTACAATAAAGGGTAGTTTGTTAACAGTACTACGTACAAGGGAAGGTTTTTAAAGTCTGAATATACATGTTGAATAAATAGGTAAATATGGTGTCACTACTTCGCGGATTTTCACCTATCGCGGCCGCGACTGGAACCTATCTACCGCGATAAACGAGGGTTCACTGTACTTTGAAACGTGATGTCAGTAGTTTTTCACGTCAGTCACGTGACATGGATCCTCCCTAGCTGCAGTCTCGTGTTGACTTTCAGCCGCTGCCGCAGTCTCGTGTTGACGTTCAGCCGCTGCCGCAGTCTCGTGTTGACGTTCAGCCGCTGCCGCCGCAGCCCCGACCGGACGTTCGCCGACCGGCTCAGTTGCCTCGACTTGACGTTGAGCGTCAATCACCGCAGTCGAAGGTTGTTTTGCCTGCTCAGTCTATGCAGTCAAGGCAGTTCCGACGTGACGTCGAGCGTCAATCAACTTCAGTTGTTGTTGTTGGTCAGTCAAAAGGATTTCAGTCCTTTCAGCAGCGGCGTGACGTCGCTTCCTCTACTGCTACTGCTGCTCCTTTGCTTGTTGACATTGCCTGTCAAGCGTTGCCGCCGCGGCAGGTCTCTCCTTTTCATGAGACTCGGCAATTGTCGGACGAGGTTCCTTCAGATGAGGAAGTTGCTGATCCTCCTCCTACTGATATTCCTTTGGGGACTTTGTCAGACGGAGAGGAGCCTAAAGCTGCTCAGCCCTCTATGGACTTTAAAAAAATCATGCTGATTTTTAAGGATCTTTGTCCGGACCATTTTGTAACTGCTGCTCCTCGTTCGCCTTCGTCAGAGTTTACGCTAGGCCTAGCTACTTCGAAGCCGTCGTTTTCTAAGCTAGTGCTCTCTCGCTCTTCTAGAGAGCTTTACGTTTGCTAGGCGACTGGTTGATCACCAGAAGGAGTTTGGGGGAGACAGCCTTTGCTTTCCCTCCTTTTAAACTGGCTTCTAGAGCGAGCGTCTGGTATGACACGGGAGAAGTTCTCGGCTTGGGAGTTCCTGCCTCTGCCCAGGGAGACTTCTCAAGCCTCATAGACTCTCCCCGTCGCCTGGCCATGAGACGCTCCAAGATTTTATGGTTGGCTTCAGAGCTAGACCATCTCCTGTTAGGAGTTTTTCGAGCGTTTGAAGTTTTTATTTGTTGGATTGGTCCCTGGGAGCCTTAAGTAAGAAGGTCTCTCCAGCTGTCAATGTATTGCTGTACAATTATGTCATGCATGAACAAGGCTATCAGGGATGGCTCCAATGATCTGACAGCCACGTTCACTGCAGGAACAAGGCTATCAGGGATGGCTCCAATGATCTGGCAGCCACGTTCACTGCAGGAGTACTTAAGATGTAAGAGCGCTCAATGTGTTCATTGTCAAGACAAACTTCATGATGAAGACTACCAAATCTGTCTTGGCAGCAGTAAGGGAAGGCGACTGGATGGTCTCTCTCGACCTTCAGGATGCATACTTCCACATCCCGATTCATCCAAACTTTCAACAACATCTGAGGTTTGTGGACGGGAAATTAATGTACCAATGTCGAGCACTGTACTTCGGCCTCATTCCTGCTCCTCTTGTTTTTACAAGGCCCTTGCAAAATGTAGCAAGCTTTCTACATTTTTGAGGATTCAGAGCCTCCCTTTATTTTGACGACTGGCTAATCAGGGCGTCGTCATTATATCGCTGTCTGGAGAGCCTCTAATGGACATTAGACCTAACCAAGGAGCTAGGTCTCATAGTGAACGTAGAGAAGTCGTAACTTACAGTACCCCATCCCAGACTATTCTTTATTTGGGAATGGAGATACAGTGTCTGATTTTTCGGGCCTTTTCGTCTCCCACAAGAATGGAACAAGCGCTGTTAAAACTCCTTCACTTGCAAGAGAAAAACAGTTGCTCTGTAAGAGTTTGAACTAGCCTCGTGGGAACTCTTTCATCGCTGGAGTAGTTCATCTCTCTGGGGAGACTCAACCTATGCCCTCTCCAATTTCACCTAAACCATTGGAACAAGGAGAAGGGCTTAGAGAGTATCTCTTTCCCAATCTCCAACTCAGTCTAGACATGTCTGACTTGGTGGGACAGCAACATCAGACTTAGAGAAGGTCTTTCTCTTGCGATCAAGAACCCAAACCATGTGTTGTATTCAGATGCATCGGATTTGGGTTAGGGAGCTCCACTGGACAGTCTGGAATGCTCGGGTCTTTGATCCACGGATCAGAAGGAACTCCATTTAAGGCAAGTAACATCTTTCCTTTGGCGAGATTTGTGCAAGGAAAAATGAATGTCTTGGCGGACTGCCTCAGCAGAAGAGGACAAGTCATCTCCATGGAGTGGACATTGCATAAGACTGTGTGCGAGAAGCTATGGATGACATGGGGTCAACCCACCATAGATCTTTTTGCGACTTCTCTGACAAAGAGGCTCTCGACTTACTGCTTTCCAGTTCCAGATCCAGAGGCAGCCCACATAGACGCTTTCCTGCTGGACTGGTCTCACCTGGACGTTTATGCCTTTCCACCTTTCAAGATCCTAAACAAGGTGCTGCAGAAGTTCACCTCTCACGAAGGGACCAGGTTGACATTGGTTGCTCCACTCTGGCCCGCGAGAGAGTGGTTCACAGAGGTACTTCTATGGCTGGTAGACGTTCCAAGAAGTCTGCTGTTACGGATGGATCTCTTGCGACAGCCTCACGTAAAGAGATTTTATCAAAGCCTCCCCACGCTTCGTCTAACTGCCTTCAGACTATCGAAAGACACTCTTGAGCTCGAGGGTTTTCGAAGGAGGCAGCTAGAGCGATCGCGAGGGCTAGAAGATCCTCTACCATCAGGATCTATCAGTCAAAATGGGAGGTATTTAGAGACTGGTGCAAGTCCTCCTCTATTTCCTCTTCCAAGTGCCTCTGTAGCGCAGATTGTGAATTTTCTGCCTTATCTGAGAAACGGTCGCTCCCTCTCTGCATCCACCATTAAAGGCTACAGAAGCATGTTAGCTTCTGTTTTCAGGCATAAGGGTTTGGATCTTTCTAATAACAAAGATCTCCAAGACCTGCTTAAGTCTTTCGAGACTTCCAAGGAGCGTCATATTTCGACTCCTGCTTGGAACTTGGACGTGGTCCTACAGTTCCTTATGTCAGACAGGTTTGAACCATTAAATTCAGCCTCCCTGAAGGATCTTACCCTCAAGACACTTTTTTTTTGGTGAGCTTGGCTTCGGCTAAAAGGGTTAGTGAGATACATGCTTTTAGCAAGAACATCGGTTTCTCCGCTAATAAAGCAGTATGCGCTCTTCAACTTGGTTTTTTTGGCCAAGAATGAACTTCCATCTCGTCCTTGGCCTAAATCATTTGAAATCCCCAGTCTTTCTGAGATTGTGGGGAAGGAAGTTGAAAGAGTGCTGTGCCCCGTTAGAGCTCTTAATTTTTGTTTATCCAGAACTAAACCGCGACGAGGTTGTTCAGAGGCTTTATGGTGCTCCGTTAAAAAGCCCTCTTTGCCTATGTCTAAGAATGCGTGGTCTTATTTTATTAGACTTTTGATTCGGGAGGCACACTCTCAATTAAGTGAGAAGGATCATAATTTACTTAAAGTCAAGGCTCATGAAGTTAGAGCGATAGCAACTTCTGTAGCGTTTAAGCAAAATAGACCCATTAAAAGTATTATGGACGCGACCTTTTGGAGAGGCAAGTCGGTTTTTGCTTTATATTACTTGAAAGATGTCCAGACTCTTTATGAGGACTGCTACACACTGGGACCATTCGTAGCAGCGAGTGCAGTAGTGGGTGAAGGCTCTACCACTACATTCCCTTAATCCCAATATCCTTTTAATCTACTCTTGAAATTTTTAATCTTATTTTGGGTTGTACGGGAGACTAAGAAGTCTTTCGCAATCTTTTTGATTTGGCGGGTGGTCAAAATATTGTTTCTTGAGAGCGCCCAGATTAAGGGTATTGATGAGGTCCTGTTATAGGGGTGTTCACCCTGGTTATAGCAGATCCTGGGAGTCTTTCGGCATCCTAAGAGGATCGGTGGGCTTCATGAGGATAGCGGACTAATGAGGCAGAGTAATAATCAGAGTCTGCTTCCTTACCAGGTACCTATACTTAAGTCTGTTTTTTGAATAATTGTCAAAAACTCTTGAGCATATACGCCTTTATTGTATTAATACTGGTCTCTACCCACCACCATGGGTGTGAATCAGCTATTATATATTCACCGGCTATTATATATTCACCGGCTAAGTTTAATATTTAAAAATGATATTTTGATTATAAAATAAATTTTTGAATATACTTACCTGGTGAATATATAAATTAAAGGCCCTCCCTTCCTCCCCGATAGAGACCTAGGGGACTGAGAAGAACTGGAGATATTTACAAGTATATGCGGTATCTGGCCGATAGTCGGCGCTGGTGGTCACACCCGCAACCTTCACGGCGATCGCTCGCGAGTTTTTGGAATCTGTCGAGCCGTCGGAGACGTCAGCTATTATATATTCACCGGGTAAGTATATTCAAAAATTTATTTTATAATCAAAACATCATTTTTGCCGGAAGATATTGGAGATTCTTTATCTTCCACTTCTTCATAACCACAATAATTTCATCAATTCGGGGTAAAACCTCGACCCTTAAGCTTACGAGGTTAAAAATCTCTCATTGGAATGGTAATTTTTTCCTGTTAAATATAAAGAGGCTTGTGAAATACAAGTGCCTTGCTTTAAAATCGATGAGTTCATTCTAACTACTGTAAGAGGAACCATTTTCGAGTTACTAAGTGATTTGAGCCTCCAAGTGCACCCTGGATATCCTTCAAAGCTTGCACATGAATGTGAACTTCATGTACTTGGCCTCCCACCAAAATTGTCATTCAGGCACATCCATGATTAACAAACCTACTTTATCCATCAATTATATACAGTAATGCCTCACAACACGAAATTAATTGGTTCCGTATTGGCCTTCGTACAGTGTTTTATTCATGTTCAGTCGCCTTTTACAACATGTAAATAGCCTAATTGGTTCCAGGCCCTACAAAAACACCACATTAAATGTTTATAAGAATGTTAAACTCCACTAAACTTAATGAAATACAGTACTGTACAATCACTTGGATCATTCAATAATACTGTAACCTAACTGTTAGTAACTTGTAAAAAGTGTATAATTAGAGCAAACAGTAAAAGTACAGTAACAAAAATATGGAACCTTGCCTTTGGAGTGAGGCGATATCTAAGAGCGAAGTGGTGGCGCCGTAGAGGAGGATGACAAACAGCAGAAAGCGTTAACAAGTGGCAGAAAACATAGACACTCGACTTTACAAAACATTAATAAATGACAGAAAACATTTACACTTAATTTAAGGAAATACATCAATGAATGGCAGAAAATATTAACACATTTATGATAAACTTACTTTGAGTTCTCTTGACCTACTAGTTTCGAAAGCCTCTTTTCGAAAAAACTATCCAAGGAAGCTTGTTTCCATCTGCTTCTTAAAATTTTCCTGAAATGACTATCTTACACTAATTTCGGCCATATTCCTTCGCGATCACTTAATCGCATTCCAGCCTTTTATTTCTTGATTATTTCCATCTTTATCTCCATAGAAAGCATCATCCTCTTCTTTCCCTGCACATCAGTAACTTTCTTGGAACCCATGGCTAATACAGTAAAGTAACGTAAAATCGAAACACGATACAGTACAGTAGTCACGAAAGTGAAATCGCAAACACAAAGTCAATGCGTACGATAGCGCTCCCGAAACAAAATGGCTGAGGAACGCCTAAGCGTAGATGCGTGATGGGATACAGTATAGTAAATGCTGACCAATAGGAGAGTAGGATCTTATGGCTGTAACTAGCATCTGCGTAGGGATATAACCAATGGGAGCGCGGGAGGATGGTGGCGAGTTTACGGGCTGGTGGCACACATTTTAAAATCGCTCTCGGAGACGGTCGGGCTCTCGTACCGTACACCCTCTCGTTGCACGAAACACTTTTCGCCATGCGAGTCGTAAAATTCTTCGCATCTTGTTTCGTAGCGTGAAAATTTCGTAAGCAGATTCTTTCATGTCAAGATGTATGACTATACCGTAGTAATCCCTCCTACAGCAGCCTCATTTTCAGATTACACAGTCAATAAGGAAGTGATTGATAGGCATTTCAGGGTTTAGGTGATGCATGTGCCATACATTTCTGCCTTGTAGACAAAAAACTGTCAAGTGTGGGGAGATTCATGAATGCAAATGTGGATACAGTACACACAATTGATGTGTTTGCATGCCCCAAAACTTGAGGATTCTTTTGAAAAAAAAAAATATGTATATTATACTACAATATTAGTTATAAGATTTAAAACTGACATAGTTGAACATGAAGGGTTCTTGGGTTGACTTATAACATGTAGGTAGCCGTTATAAGACATAAGACATAAATATATATATATAGAGAGAGAGAGAGAGAGAGAGAGAGAGAGAGAGAGAGAGAGAGAGAGAGAGAGAGAGAGAGAGAGAGAGAGTGTGTGTCAAATGGTATTACAGCTGCTCTAATCCCTTTTATGAAAGTTACTAAGAGAGAGAGAGAGAGAGAGAGAGAGAGAGAGAGAGAGAGAGAGAGAGAGAGAGAGAGAGAGAGAGAGAGTCAAATGGTATTACAGCTGCTCTAATCCCTTTTATGAAAGTTACTGAGAGAGAGAGAGAGAGAGAGAGAGGGAGGGAGGGAGGGGGAGAGAGAGAGAGAGAGAGAGAGAGAGAGAGAGAGAGAGGGGAGGGAGGGGAGGGGGAGAGAGAGAGAGAGAGAGAGAGAGAGAGAGAGAGAGAGAGAGAGAGAGAGAGAGAGAGAGAGAGAGAGAGAGAGAGAGTAATAAAATTAAAGAAAACAAAATACAATTCCTTTATGGGAGCTGCATTGTATCTACAAAACGTTGTAAATTGAACCCCTTGTAACACCCTGACTTTCTTTACGTTATGTTAAGAGGGGAACCTTAAGTTGTACCCGTGTGATTTCCCCCCCTTTTAAAATAAGTATTTTAGTCTTGACTTAAGTTGTTTCAAATGTCTATAACTTGAAAAATACAAGTCTTCAGACTAATATTTTCATCAGGACTGTACAGATTACCTATAAATGCACTAGAAAAATTCCTTATTTGCTTCGTTACGATTACTGAAGTAATCATTGTATAGATTTACCAAAAATTGTTTTCATATACATTTTTAATGTATATAAATTATTCCTGTTTATTTGGTTTACGTAGAGAGGCCGTAGCAGTGTATATATATGTGAAATTTGACACTTGGGGTGTAGTTGTGCAAAGAGGAATTGATTTATAAAGATGCTATGATGTGGGCAGAAAGGTGTGGCTACTATGTTTTAATTTTTAAAATGAGTGTCTTTCTTTTGCAGGTTTAAATATGCAGTGCTGGAGCAAGTTTTTGATGAAGTTAAGTTGTAGTATAGTAGGTTTTTTATGGTTTTCTCTGTAGCCAAGATATAGTTTATGAGATGACTTGGTCAACCTTTTAGTCTTGTACTGTACCTCAAAGCTATTTTTTTTCCCAAGATCTGCTTTGCTACATAACAATGTATATGACAGTGCTAATTTGCATATGACGTTATTGTTTAATATTTAAAGGTCAAAGATATAGTACAATAAAGATAATACCTGTATACTGTACAGTTTTAGCATTAGTTAAGATAAGGATACTTTTTTCCTTTACAACATCAAGATACTTTTTAATGTAAATTTTTGTTTTGTTATTTTTTTGAGATATAATATTTTATTTAAAATCTATATTTGATTCACATCATTGATTTATCTCATATACTGTAACATACATTGGTCTTTAATGTTTTGTAAACTATTGTGATGCATTATTTTATTTTTTAATCACATTGTCTTTGATGCTGTGAAGATTTAGATGTTATCACCTCAGAATTACACAACTTTGGTTATAGGAGTATTGAAACAACAGACTGCATTAGTATAGTGCATTGTATATTACAGTGCTTTGTTACTACTTTATTTGTGGTAGTTGGAATATGATGTATAAGCAGTGAAGAAATTCTGAATGTAGAATATTGTTTTGACAAAGTGCTTTGTTGTTATAACTATAATATTTAAGTTGCTTCCAGACATTCAATAATGGTACAGTGCATGATTGCAAAATCTTGAAAATTGGTGTTAGTGATATGGTAATGGTCTTATGTTATAGAGAAAGGAGAGGACTTTTGATATTTGAATTTAGGCAAAAAGTTAAATATTTTGTTCTGTCAGCTAGTGTGTTCAGTTATTCATACCTCAAAGCTGTTATCCCATTTACCTTGACAATATAGAGCTTTTTACTGACTGTGATTAAAGTCTTAGACATTCGGATACTTTTTGTCATTGGAAATATATAAGGTTATAAACAAAGGGTTTATCTCAAAGTTTTCAACTTATGCTCTTTGCTCATGTACAGCTTTTACTCAATAATGGTATTTCACATAGGAGCACACCATTAGCACTGTGAACATATATTTTTACACCAAAGAGAAAAGTCCTATTGTTTTCCTTCTTCAGGAACCATAGTTTATGTCAAATTTAATATATTACTATTTATATGTCCTGGTGTTTTTATAAAAGGATGTAATCTCAAGCAAACTTGTTTTAGTTATTCCTTGATTGATTGTTAATTAAGTAAATATATTGTATTTAATCTATTACATCATCACTTCTTGGTACCAAAGTTTAATAGATATGTAGATGAAGTACTAGACATGTCATTATAATGACCAGGCAAAGACTGTGAAAACACTAAAAAGCAAAAATAAAAGGACTGAAGAGAAACTATGTAATCTGTGTTACTATGTTACTACCTACAAGACATAGACCACATAAGCACAAAGTCATATAGTACAGTATCTATATACAATGGAATCATCCTTTAAATGATTATACTGTACTGTATAGGCATACTATGGAGCTAGCAACTTCTTCCCATAAATACCTGCTAAATACAAGAAGGGTGTCACCTTCGGAAACCACATCTTTTAAAGGGAAACACAACTACAGTGAAAAAAATTACACGAGTAGAATACAAATTACAGTGCTGTACTCAAATAAAAAAAAATATCAAATGAGATTTAGCAGGAGATGGGAGGAGTAGAATATTAAAGAAAATTATGAATGCATACAGACCTTGACATTGTGAGAGGCTGTATGTTGAAAGCTTTGTGTAAGCACTTCATCTTTTGTGCTACATGAATTCATGGTATCACAGCAGCTTTTAACTTTGAAAAATCAAGGAAGTGTTAAGGTAAAAGCAGGGCCAAAGATAATGGTCTACTATGTACAGTATATAGAAGTACTGTACATGCATTTTACTTTTTTTATACAATATTCCTCTTCCATCATAATGCCTACTAAATACCCGTAAGAGTAAAAATAAATGCAGTAGGAAAACATAAGTACAGTAGTAACATATATTGCCAACTCAAATAACCTGCAATCATACAAAATGCACAATATTGTACAGTCATCACAAAATATGTGATATAAGATTTCAAAGGGACAGTGGTGAATGGCTTTCCTGTATATAAAGTGATGAAAACCCTACTGTATATACTGTATGTAGCATATAAGGAAATATGTTTATTCAATACCTATAAAAACTTATTACAGTGTATAAAGATATCATTGCAAAGCATGAGCAAGGTATGCATGTGAACGACTTCCCAAACGTGTACAATTGTACTACAACATCCATGATTGGTTCAGTTACAATTCTGAACAATAAAGAATGTACCAAATCATTTGATGATGTAAAACTGGTGCTGACATTGAAGAATCAACAGTAACGCATTCCTAAAGTCAAAACGTTTCTTCAGGCGATATGATTACCAGAATCATTATTTGGGAAAATGCAATGGCATTGGAGCTGCATAAGTTGCAGCATCAAGAAAATGCAGTGGAAATTTCAGCCGAGGAGGAGGATAAGAGACAGTGACAAACCTCTCGCTTCAAGTGAAATTAGAGAGTTGTTAAGCATGTGGGAAACCCTTCAAAATTTTTTAGAAACACATTACCCAGTTAAAGCTTCAGCAGGACAATGAGTGAATCTATTTTTCGACAATCAATATCTCATTTTTACACCATTTTAATGAAAAGGAAAAAGCAGTTGTCTTTAGATAACTTCTTGTCATAACATTAGAGTGTAAAAATAAAAAATTATCAAGTGTCCAAAAAGCATAAATTATTTAATCAAGTTTGTGATAATGAACATCATTCGAGAGAGAGAGAAAACTCCCAATAAAGTTCTCAAGGGGAGAGATTCTCCCTCCAACTGTAACCTTCTCGTCGTCCTCTCTCCTCTCCCTTACACCAGCCACAACTTTCCTCAAAGGCAAAGTTAAGTTATTCTATATTAATTTCTGTTAGGATTATAATTTTAACAATAATTACCATTAGCAACCTTTAAAAATTAGTGTATGTGTATTTATGGACGTGCGAAATGCATCGAGTGAATTTCCTTTACTATATTTCTTATGGGTAAAATGGTTTAGGACAGCTTATGAGCCTTTTGAGTTAAGAGCTTGCTACCAGAGTGAATAACATTTGTAAAGGAAGAAAATTACTGCTATAATCCCGTTTAGCTAGATTTTTCAGAAAGATCACAGAACACCAATTCGTTACTAGTACATCATTATCTAGACTATTCATTAATGATGACATCAATATGGGTGACTATCATACTAAACATGCAGCTACTGATAGTGATACAAGAGCCACTTAGCACACTTTATTTTTTAGTGCATAAAATGAAATAAGAGGTCTTCCTAAATTCAATTACAGGGTCAATTGAGGTTTTTAATTTCAGTATTCCCTCTACAACAATAGTTCTCAACCTGGTTGACACAAGTAATTTCCAAGTGGGCAAGACCCTTACTCGAGAAACGTAGACATTACTGGTTAATGCACAACTGTCCCAACTGTCCCAACTGTATTCAATTTTATGTTTGTCTATACATATCTTTGTGAAGCTGCATTTTCTATACTCGCTGTTAAAACCAAGCACAAAAACCTGCTGAACGTTGTACGGACTTGGACCATGCATTCAAGATCTTGTAGCTAAGAAGCAATGTCAAGTATCTCATTAACTTATTATGAAAATAACTTCATTAAATATGATGTGAAGCCATATAGTTTGAACAGAATTCATCCGCAATATAATGCTTAGAAGCAACCATACATTTCCTATTTTCTATAAAAGCAGGGTAGGAAGGAGATGCAAGAAAGGAGTGGAACCAATAAGCCATTTTTTTTCTTTTTCTCCCTCTTCTTCTTGGCATGTAAAATGCGTATAATGCAATGAACATTTGACAGCAACTTTATGCTTTGGGAACCAATTTGGTTTTCCTTATAATGATGTGATGTTCCATTTACTGGTCACGATCTGCCCTTGGGCAAGTACTTGTTGCTTAGATTGTTTTACCTTATGGAAAACATGGGGTCTTGCGTTGGCAGCCTGTAAGGACAAGTGCTTAGTTTTTGTCACTTGTATTTTCCTTTCTACGGATTCCTTCATTGCTAAAAGTTACAATTTTCTTAGTTATTATTATTACTTGCTAAGCTGCAACCCTAGTTGGAAAAACAGGATGCTATATGCCCAAGGGGTTCATTAGCGAAAAATAGCCCAGTGAGGAAAGGACATAGATAAACAAACAAGAGAAGTAATGAACAATATAAAATATTTTAAGAACAGTAACAACATTAAAACATCTTTCATATATAAACTATAAAAGAGAAAGAAACAAGATAGGAAAGTGTGCCTGAGTGTACCCTCAAGCAAGAGAACTGTACCTCAAGACAGTGGAAGACCATGTACACAGGCAATGGCACTACCCAAGACTAGAGTACAATGGTTTGATTTTGGAGTGTCCTTCTCCTAGAAGAGATGCTTATCAAAGCTAAAGAGTCTCGTCTACCCTTACCAAAAGGAAAGTAGTCACTGAAAAATTACAGTGCAGTAGTTAACTTATTGAGTGAAGAAGAATTGTTTGATAATTTCTGTTTTGACAAGTATACGAGGACACAGGGAAATGAGTAAAGAATAGGCCAGACTATTCTGTGCATGTGTGGCAAAGAAAAAAATGAGCCATAACGAGAAAGAGGGTGCAATGTAGCACTATCTGGCCAGTCAAAGGACCCAATAACTCTAGTGGTAGTATCTCAACGGGTGGCTGGTGCCCTGGTTATGATGCTGATGATAATGATAATAATAAAAATAATAACAATAAGCCCCTCAAGTTTCCTGCTCCCTTTATAGATTTTTCCTAGTTCCATATTTCGTTTTCTTATTATCGTTCCTTCTGTAACACTTGATCAATCCACATACAGTAGTCGACGTATTCTGTAATAAGTGGACAGTGCACTTGTTCTTCCTTTCTGCCAACTCGACAAACTCTCCATCTCAAGTACAACTTTATTTGTAATTTGTTTTGACCTTACAAGACACCACTTGAAACATGACGATATCCACTAATTGGTTTTTTTTTTTCTCTTAATAAAAGATTTATTTTAATTATCATTCATTTGGCTGTACATTTATCAAATATTTCTTTTCTTTATCATTCATTTGGTTGTGCATTTACCAAATATTTTATTAATCATTCATTTGGTTGTGCATTTATCAAATATTTCTTTTATTTATCATTCATTTGATTGTACATTTATCAGATTTCTTTCAATTATCATTCATTTGGTTGTGCAATTATCATTTTTTTTATTGATCATTCATTTGGTTGTGCATTTATCAAATATTTCTTTTAATTATCATTCATTTGGTTGTTCATTTATCAGTTTTCTTTCAATTATCATTAATTTGGTTGTGCATTTATCAAATATTTCTTACAATTATCATTCATTTGGTTGTTCATTTATCAGTTTTCTTTCAATCATCATTCACTTGGTTGTGCATTTATCACTTTTCTTTCAATAACCATTCATTTAGTTGTGCATTTATCAAAGTTTTATCTTAATTATCATTCATTTGGTTGTGTATTTATCAATGTTTTCGTTCCATTATCATTAATTTGGTAGTGCATTTAGCTATTTACTCTCCTAAAGATTTAATAATCAATACAAAATTAACTAAAGTTAAAGGCAAGAATTGTAATTAAAAAGAAGTTTTTTTTTGTGGTTCTGCAATGGAAAATTGCAATAAAAAAAGAAAACCTGGTCTAAGCCATTATTTACCCTCTACATTAGCCATAGCCATTATTTACCCTCTACATTAGCCATAGCCATTATTTACCCTCTACATTGTGTTACATGCGGCCCCGTTGATAAACAGCTGAAATGATGCACTGTCAATAACTGACGTTTAGGTAACCCACGGCGGATATAATTGAGCGGATGGACCAATCCGAGGATGTATCAAACCAGTGGTTGCTGTGATGTGCTTCTGATACAGTCAGCGCGGGACCGTCCAACAAGCAACGAGGTGAGGAAAGCTCCTGGCTCGTGGCTCGACTCTGTTGGTCTTTGACTACAGTTCGATGTTGTGACCAACGTTTTTTGCTTTTATTTATCCTACCTTTAGTGGCTTTGCTTAGTTTAATAGCTCGTTTTATTCATATAGATCCACGGAGAACGTATCACCGTGGAAACCATTATTTGATGCGAATGTTTGTTGGTGTCATGAGACTCGCATCATCAAATTTACCAACTAATGTTTTGGTGGAATGTTGGATCTAACTAGAACCAGTTAAAGCATTTAATTTTGTTTGTATCTTTTCTAAGAAAGCTCAGGAACGCATTTCCTGTTAGTGTGTATATAATCATTCGTGTTTACATTATTTTCTCTCGCATCCATTATGTAGAAATATTGTTGCAAGACTTTGATTATATGTTCGGCGATGCAAGGTGGATTCTCACAACTTTTGTCGTCATTATTACATTCAATATTTGATGTTTTATTTTCAAAACTCTATAACCCTTTTGTTGTCTGTTTTATCAATTTATATATGAATCATGCAATATGAATTCCATTTAATAAGACAGTATAGTATGACTTAAATTCAGTCAGCTAATTCGACCACCTCGAAACAGGAATTCATTCAATGACCTTAGTAGTATTATTTGTTGACTTTTTTTAAAGTCTATTATAAATATAAAATACTTATACTCTGTGTTTAAAGAATATCACTTCATGAGTCAGTAGTAAAATTATATCTAAAAGACCACCAGATGGCATAACAAATTTAACTATCTGTTTCTACTGCATACAATAAAACAACGACAGATAGATGACAATTGGAATTAATGTCTTGGCTATTTTGCACATATACAGTACATGCATACACAAATAATATATATATATATATACATATATATATACATATATATATATATATATATATATATATATATATATATATATATATATATATATATATGTGTGTGTGTGTGTGTGTGTGTGTGTGTGTGCTACAGCCTACTCAATTTTACATGTTGAAAGAAGTGGCGCCTGATAGGCGACATTTCTATCCCAAAGCCCTATTTCTTAACGGCAGCAAATGACTGATAACCCTAAACAACTTAGTGGATCGAGGTGCGGTTGGGCGTGAGGGATTCACGGTCCTAGAAAACGTGGTTTGGGAGATACTCTGGTTAATCGCTCCTTCCAGAAGTGGTCGGTAGACCCACCTCGCCCGTACATCTACATAGTTTATTTGTGCGCGTGCGCGCGTGTATTTCCGCAAGTATATGCAGAGTACGAAGGTTGGTCAGTCGAGTGACTCCTGAAGGAAAGAATATAAAAGTGAAAAGGGGAGAGACGAAGGGAATAAAAAGCGGAGGAAGTAATAAGATTAATCGAGGATATTAGATAATGGACGCATTACATACTTGATGTACGTTATTATATAACTGTGTATTATGGTTCGTCATTATGAACTGGGTTTTACCGGATCTCTACGTCTATTGTTATTGCCGCATTTAATTTCCAGATGCAGTAAGCATTGTTTGTGTTGTTACTGCTCGACAGGGCGACGACTCCAGGTTTTATTTCTTTGATATATGCAATTTCAATGTATCCCTTTATTCTGATTCACTTTGCTTGACATTCTCTCGATTTTCTCGGTTGCACGTTTTACGTACTATATTCTTAGTTGTCTTCACGTTTTACGTACGATGTACTTAGCTGTCTTCACGTTTTACGTACGATATATCTAGCTGTCTTCACGCTTTACGCACGATTTTATTTGCTATCTTCCCGTTTTAAGTATGATTTTTTCAGCTTTCTTCACGTTTTAAGTACGATTTTTAAGTATGATTTTTTCAGCTTTCTTCACGTTTTAAGTACGATTTTTTTTTCCAGCTATCTTCATGTTTTACATAGGATATTCTCAGGTGCCTTCACGTTTTGCGTATGATTTTCTCAGCTGTCTTCACGTTTTACGTAAGACTGATCTGGCCGCGCAAAGCAAGGAAGGATCAAGAATCAAAGGTACCATTGGGGTGCAATCACACTGGCAGGAAATGCTCTAATGCCATCAATTTGACCCCCTGATGGCGGCTATAATCTGTTGACATGCCGTGTCTAAGGCTGCGGCCATGAGTTAATCATTCTCTCTCTCTCTCTCTCTCTCTCTCTCTCTCTCTCTCTCTCTCTCTCTCTCTCTCTCTCCTCTCCTCTCTCTCTCTCTCTCTCTCTACATTCGTGTGTATGCATGAATAATAATTACACAATCACTAATACTGATTATATTATTTCAAATCGATTCGATTGAAGATGGCAGGGAATTTCTGGACTTGGAGGAATTAAACTAATCAATTTCTGGAAATAGACAACAAAAGACAACGAAGTAGGTCAGACCTATTGGTTGCTATTGTAACCACACTCTACTCTTTCGTTCAAGTTTGTTATTGTTATCATTGTCATTGTTCTTGTTATTGTTTCTGCACTCCGTGCTCGGCATATTATCCTCGTTGTACTGACTTTAACCCTAACTTTGAAGATACCGAGATAGCGAGAGCTCAGATACAGACAAAAATAGCCATAATGGTATAATTAATGTTCCAAAGCTCTAGTGCCCATTCTATTACAGAAAACACGATCTATTGCGCCTTCGATAGAAAAAAAAAATTAGAGTTAGGTCTTTGAATCTTTCTTAAAATTGCTAGTTTCTGAAATACATGTGCGCCAGATCATTTCTAAATGCTCATTAGTTTGAACATTGTTGATTTTCTTGTTCGTATGTTCATTGGATAATTTAGACACCTTTGATACAAAGATTTCAAATTGGGCAACACGATCGAAGACCTCTGTGTGGGTTTTCAAGTTTCATATGTTTTACCTGGGACAAGACACCACTTTTGTTTAACAAATAGAATCAAGTAATGATTGGTTTATTTTACCTTGGCAACCAAAGTACTTGAAGCTGTTGAGAGAGAGAGAGAGAGAGAGAGAGAGAGAGAGAGA
>NC_090728.1:162847812-162850312 GCF_036898095.1 Palaemon carinicauda | reverse complement strand
TTATTATTAGCCAAGCTACAACCCTAGTTAGAAAAGCAAGATGCTATAAGCCCAAGGGCTCCAATAGGGAAAAATAGCCCAGTGAGGAAAGGAAATAAGGAAATAAATAAATGATGGGAACAAACTAACAATAAATAATTCTAAAAACAGTAACAACGTCAAAATAGATATGTCATATATAAACTATTAACAACGTCAAAAACAGATATGTCATATATGAACTATAAAAAGACTCATGACTCTGATGCACCCAAAGCCAATGTAAGAAGATGGGCTGCCGAGTACAGTAATGCTGCACAATTGCTTTTCTTTCTTGCTAATTTTACTGCACTACTCAAACAAGGAATTCATCAAGGTGCTGACATGTCGATGGAGGCTTACCCTTAGGATGTTGGTCTAAAATGATTAATAAACTTTCGTATATGTACGTGAGAAAAATCCACAGACCTTCATGAAAGCAGTCACTTTTTCATTAGGACATTTATCAAAATATGTACAGTTGGACACAGGAGTCCCGGCACATCTCGCTCCGATGAAGTGCACCCTTTCACACCCTTACATTGCGGCGAATAACCAAACAGATAGTATAGGGATGGAAGGCAGAGTTGATGGGTGGGGCTAAACACAGTAACTCGCCGTGCAGTAAAGTTGTGGCTGGGTGTACTTCAGTGCAAGGTGTACCAGGGATTCCTGTGTCCAACTGTACACGGAACAATTTCGGATGTCCTTTCATGATACGGGTGTAATCTTGACGCTGTATCTTACCTTAATGGCGGCTACCTTCTCTGGAGAGAGAGGTTATTTTTCAAGACTCAACAGAATAAAGAATTAAGGTGCATAATATATCAATAGACATTGTCCTCTGAGAATTTTGTACACCGAAAGTGCAAACTTAAATTACAACACTTTAGGATACTTTAGGACACTGTAATGTGGAAGGTTATAAAAACATTTTTTAGTGTTGATGTAATTGAAGATTCCCATTTCTTTATTTCGTAACAATTAATTTGAAATAGATATAATGTGAGTTTTAAATAATAGCCTAAAGCAAAAAGCTTTCAATTTCATTTTCTATAACGGAGTTAATTTCAATGTTTTAAAACGACAAATATGGTATTTATCAACATATACTCTTTAGAGAAATAGCTGGTCATTTTGGATCCAATTCATTTTGTCTATAACACTTCCATCTCCCGCTAGTTCTGAGGGTGAGGGATTGAGAAGGGCCTTAAGAGAAGAAAAACCTAAGGCTTTTCCTCACCTAAATCCGGCGCTGGGTATTATTATTATTATCATTATTATTATTATCATTATTATTATTATTAATATTATTATTATTATTACAACCCTAGTTGAAAAAGCAGAATGCTATAAGCCCAGGGGCCCAAACAGGGAAAGTAGCCCAGTGAGGACAGTAAGCAAGGAAAAATAAGATATTTTAAGAACAGTAACAGCATTAAAATAAATATTTCCTATATAAACTATAAAAACCTCAATAAAACAAGAGGAAGATAAATTAGAATAGTGTGCCCGAGCGTACCCTCAAGCAAGAGAACTTTTACCACAGACAGTGGAAGTTTATGGTACAAACGTATTTCTGGTGGTAGCAAATGCCACGGGAAAACAAAAGGCAGAAACTAATTTACTACCAAACATTTCTCGTGCTTACTTACGCACCTTCAGGATATAAATGATACGCAGTAAAAGACAGTTTAAAAGAAAAAAAGAAAAACGAAACAACGGACAATAAATATATTAATAAAGACGTAAAAGCGGTAGGGGCCACCTTGTCTTGTACTTTCCACTGTGCTACTCGTTTATTATATATATATATATATATATATATATATATATATATATATATATATATATATATATATATATATATATATATGTAACTTTTGTAAGGCTCGCTCGCTGTATTATCATATTTTTCTGGATTCAACTCTTGTCAAAGGATGGATGGATATATATATATATATATATATATATATATATATATATATATATATATATATATATAACTTTTGTAGGGCTCGCTCGCTGTATTATCATATTTTTCTGGATTCAACCCTTGTCAAAGGATATATATATATATATATATATATATATATATATATATATATATATATATATGTGTGTGTGTGTGTGTGTGTGTGTGTGGTACTTGTACTTGGGCATGTTACTTCATGTTTATAATTAATAGACAATATCTTAGTGGCAATTGAAAATCGAACACGGCATATCTACGGACTGTTTGAACTCCAGTTACTTTTCAGGATAACAGGGAATCTGTATTTGGGTTTCTCCAATTAATATTTAGTGATGACACATGTTTCGAATCACCATTTTACTAGAATCTTCTTAAAGACTACATTGAGAGTGCAAAAACTGCTCCATTGCAGAGGACATGCTGGAGCATCAAGATCGAAGCTTATCGTAAGGATAAGTGCCGCTTTAAAAAAAAAAAATATTAAATCCGCGAGCAACTCACATTACA
>NC_090728.1:162830312-162840312 GCF_036898095.1 Palaemon carinicauda | reverse complement strand
CTGAAAATTCTAAATTTTCATTTTGAGGGAAAATACAACGATTTCTGTGTCAGAAATTTAGTTTTTCTCAGTGAAGGAACGAAACACAAAACAGCAAGATTATTTCTATTTTCCCAATAATGAATTCCTGTTTAAAAAATGTTAGTTGAGAGGAACACTCCAAATCTTATGTTTTATATAAGTGTAACATTTATCACTAAGCGGCATAAAATATATTGATTTTTTTTACTATTTAAAAGAGTGAATATGAAATGAATAAAAATCATAAGGGAACACTATGCCATACGTAGATTAGTGGTTTTATTATCGTGACTGCCTGTAAAATATCTATCCGGACCTCTGCCTAAATTGGCACTCGTCTAACTGGGCCTTTGCTCCTAATAGTTGAGTAGCCTCTGCTAGTTCATTATGCATGTCATCCTTTACATTCAGATCTCCCTGGACAATTCTATCCTGTTCGTAATACTAGGCAGGCAGTTAATTCTAATAGCCAGGCCTTCTCCATCATGAGGCTCAATACTACACAGTATTCTAGAAGTTTTGTTCCATCTGTTACCAAGTTGTGGAATGATCTTCCTAATCGGGTAGTTGAATCAGTAGAACTTCAAAAGTTCAAAGTTGGAGCAAAAGTTTTCAGGTTGACCAGGCTGACATGAATTTTTTTATAGTTTATATATGACGTATCTGTTTTTGACGTTGTTAATAGTTTATATAGGACATGTCTGTTTTGACGTTATTACTGTTTTTGGAATGATTTATTGTTAATTTATTCTCATCATTTATTTATTTCCTTTCCTCACTGGGCTATTTTTCCCTATTGGAGCCCTTGGGCTTATATCATCTTGCTTTTCCAACAAGGGTTGTAGCTTGGCTAGTAATAATAATAATAGAGGAAACAGTTTAATCTGTATCATCATCATCATCACCCGTTACTAGTCCACTGCAGAACAAAGGCCTCAAACATGTTCTTCCACTTGCGTCTGCTTATGGTCTTTTTGTGCCAGTTCACAACCGCAAACTTTCTTATTTCGTCAATCCATCGTCTTCTGTTCCTTCCCCTGCTTCTTTTATAATCTCTCAGGACCCAATCTATTATTCTTAATGTCCATCTATTGTCTGTCATTCTCATTATATGTCCTGCCCATGTCCATTTCTTTTTCTTACCTTTTGTTAGAATATCCTCTACTTCAATTTGCTCTCGTATCCATGTTCTTTTTAGTGGTTATAACACAAAGAATATATATATATATATATATATATATATATATATATATATATATATATATATATATACAGTATATATATATAAACACACATGCATATATATAATATATTTATATTTATTGTGTGAGAGAGAGAGAGAGAGAGAGAGAGAGAGAGAGAGAGAGAGAGAGAGAGAGAGAGAGAGAGAGAGAGAGAGAGAGAGAGAGAGAGGTGTTATTTTCCTCATCCATTGTGACCTACTCATACATTCCTTCTTCTTCCAGTGAGCTACCATTCGGGAATAGGCTTCACCGACAGCAACGGCGTGAGCAAATACTGGTACTACGGTAGCGAGGGCGTCGTCGGAACAAAACTAGGCTGTTCAGAGGACCGAAACGGCATCTACTCCTACAAGGTCCTGCTCGGGCATCTCGACAAGAACATAGACGAGGTCCAGGATGTCATAGATCAGCTGAGCAAGAAGAAGGGCTTCCCTTGTTCTAATAAAAATGGCTCTAAAGATTGCTTCACCGTCGACAACTACCAGACCTTTACCTGGAATTGCAACTACTTCACAGCTTGGGTTTCCGATGAGCTAGGCCTATGGAATTCTTATCCGAGTGCTCTTTGGTCTTACAGATTCATCGGCTAGTGCTGGTAGACAATGATAGGAGATATTAATGGAAGATTTGTCCTTCGTGCGACTATCACCACGAAGGGAACAAAGACATGGTTTTCGGAAAATTTCTGAAAATTGTGAGAATCAGTTATTTCGTCTGTTTCAAGATTAGATTAGCGGATCAACATTTAATGCCTTGAATAGGTGTAAATAAACTATATACATATGACCCTGTAGCGATTTTTACCCATCTAAAATAAGAAAATATTAACGTCCCCAAAACACTATGATAAAAGCTATACTGTAAAAATTATGCATTCTAGAAGTACTACATGTTTTGAGGATAACCAGCCTCACGTGGCTTCAAATTACCTAAGTAGCACTGTCTAGAACCTAAATTATATCTTAATAAACTATTTGAAAATCTAAAAAATAATAGAATAGGTACAAAAGATTAACTAGCATAACTGAGGAGGATCCTATTAAATGTTAAGGCGAATTTTTGATAGTAGTTTCAATGAAACAGGTAAAGTTCTATAGGTTAGCTATACTAGTCACCTTGAACAGCAACCCACTCTGACCAAAAGAGAGGAAAGGCTTACTTCCTTTGTTCAGCTAAGCAACTCGCCTTTGCATACTGTATAACAAAGCACAGAGCTGCAGCAGCTTGTCTATTATCTCCTATATCAGCGTTGGCGTGTAAAGAGAAAAGACTATGTTGATAAAGAGGAAACCGAGAGACGGATATGTAAACTATTGTGTCTGAACTATGGTGTTATTATGAACATCTAGTGAAATATGTTATTTGTATTAAAAACGGCCAAAAAATCCAATCTAAAAACATTTTACTTCGTACGAAATTATAATCAAAGCTGAATTAATTCATTTCTAGATAGTTGATATGTCATCAGTCAAAATCGAGTACGAATCCAGATAAGAGACAGAACGTCATGGAGCTTTCTATTCCAGATTTTAGATTGATTATGTCTTTCTTGCCATAAGAAATCAATCTGTATTCGGTATGTAATGAACTGAAGTGGTTAGTGGCCAGGATGAAGGCTAGCGTCTCCAGGGTTCCACTCCCTCTATGATATATATATATATATATATATATATATATATATATATATATATATATATATATATATATATGTATATATATATATATATATATATATATATATATATGTGTGTGTGTGTATATATATATATGTATATATATATATATATATATATATATATATATATATATATATATATGTATATATATATATATATATATATATATATATGTGTGTGTGTGTATATATATATATGTATATATATATATATATATATATATATATATATATATATATATATATATAGAATATGAGAATACTTTTGATTCTGCCAAACCTTCAGCAGTAATGAAAGATCAAAGACAAGGAATAGATGAATCTTATGTTAAAACACTTAAATATATCTATATGGGAAGTACAGCAATTCTAAAACTACGTTAAGATAATGCGAAACTTCAAACTGAGAAAGAAGTTAGACAGGGAGACCCAACCTATCCTAAATTATTCACAGGGTGTCTTGAAGAAGTTTATAAGAATTCAGATTGTGAAAAAGTAGGAATTTACATTAATTGAAAATACCTTATGATTTGTAGATGACATAGTTCTATTTAGTGAATCATGGGCTGGAATTGGAAAGGATGATAGAAGATTTGAATAGAGAAAGCATGAATATAGGACAGAAAATGAATATGAGTAAAATTAAGGCCATGTTCAATGAAAATGCAGAGACAACAAATAAGGGTTATGGAGGAACCTGTAGAGAGTGATAATGAATATACGTACCTAGGGCAGGTAGTAAGTCTAAGAAAGGGATATATATATATATATATATATATATATATATATATATATATATATATATATATGTATAATATACATATATATACATATATATACATATATATATATATATATATATATATATATATATATATATATATATATATATACACATACATATATGTACATGTGTATGTGTAATGCAAAGTAAAACATAAGAGTATAGAATGCATCAACCTGAACATTAACACTGTTAGAAGACAACAGCAAATGATTCATTATATAACAAGATTCCCAAATCTTGCTAGTGACAAACACAGGATAACTAATCCTAGTAAAGGTAACCGAAATTGAATTATGTTAAAGAGCCCAAAAATACAGCAGTAAATATATACTCACACATTTATATAAGCATACATATAGTGTATATACATATGTGTGTATATATATATATATATATATATATATATATATATATATATATATATATATATATTATAACTCGTCAAGCTACAAACCTCATTGGAAAAGCAGAATACTACATGTTCAAGGGCTCCAACAAGGAAAGTAGCCCAATGAATAAGGGTAATTAGTGAAAAGAAAAAAAATTAAAAAAATACTTTTAAGACCAATGAAAACAAAGTCGATCAGTGATATATAAACTATAAAACGAGACGTATGTCAACCTGTTCAAGAGAAAAGAATTTGCAACATGTCTGAACTTCTGAAATTCCTCAAATTCAACCACCACATTAGTAAGGTCATTTGACAATCTGGTCACACCTGAGAAACTTCTAGAATAATATGTAGTATTGAATCTTATGATGGAGAAGGCAAAACTGCTAGAATTAACAGCATATCTAATAGGGTACAGTCTGGAAAGGTTGGCCAGGGCACCAGCCACCTGTTGAGATACTACCGCTAGAGAGTTATAGGGTCCTTTGACTGGCCAGACAGTATTACGGTTCTTTCCCTTTGCCTACACATACACCTAATGGTCTGGCCTATTCTTTACATATTCTCCTCTGTCCTCATACAACTGACAACACTGTGATTATCAAACAATTCTTCACCCAAGGGGTTAACTACTGCACTGTAATTGTTCAGTGGCTACTCTCCTCTTGGTAACGGTAGCTATTGTAAGCAGCTCTTATAGGAGAAGGACACTCCAAATTCAAACCATTGTTCTCTAATCTTGGGTAGTGCCATAGCCTCTGTACCATGGTCTTCCACTGTCTTGGGTTAGAGTTTTCTTGCTTGAGGGTACACTAGGGCACACTATCCTATCTAATTTCTCTTCCTCTTGTTTTGTTAAAGTATTTATAGTTTATTTAGGAAATATTTATTTTAATGTTGTTACTGTTTTTGGAATATTTTATTTTCCCTTGTTTCCTTTCCTCACTGGGCTATTTTCCCTGTTGGAGTCCCTCGGCTTATAGCATTCTGCTTTTCCAACTGGGGTTGTAGCTTAGCAATTAATAATAATAATAATAATAATAATAATAATAATAATATGATCACAATCATAAAAAATCTTATGCTGCATACCAAAAGATTGATATCCAAATGAAGAATGATGAATTTGATAGACCAAAAGATTTTGTCCAAAAAATTAAGATGAAAGTCTGCATCTGGAGACCAGACAGGACAACTATACTCGAAAAGGTAGAAGGAAAGAGTTAGAACATTTCATCAGGACTGGTTGATCACAAAGATACTTTAAGAGACTTTCTGAATATGCCAATTTTTTGGAATTGCAGAAAAAAAAAAAACAGACCGGAGGTGTTTCTAAAAAGTAAATTTTCAGTCAAGAATCACACCTAGAATTTACATTAGCTGTAATAGTTGAAGAGCCATTGTCAACGCTAAGATCTAGATGTTGAGGAGCCACTGTCCTTGACCTACTTACTGTTATGCTTTCAGTTTTGTAAGAGTTCAAATTCATCCCGAACAGTTTGCACCAAACACTAATTTTAGCTGGACCTCTATCAAAAGATTCAACAACCACAGATCTACATTCAGGAGATGGAATTAATGCAAAAAGAGTAGCATCATCTGCTTTGGCAACAAGTTTTTTTTTTTTCTCAGCCTAACAACATAATGCATATAGTACGAGAAGTAATCGGCCGAAGACGCCACCCTGAGGTATACCAGATATTATATTCCTGTAGCTACTATGGCACCCATCAAAAAAATCTTTATGATCTATTACTTAAAAATTCAATAATGATTCTAAGAAAAGACCCATCTCCTTCCATCTGTTTAAGTTTGAAAACAAGTCAAAGGCAGCATTAAAATCAAGGTTAACCTTATGAATTTTCTAAACACAGCATTGAAAGCTATATAAAGGGCATCCAATGCCACGAGGTTTTTCTGACAGCCAAACTGCAAATTAGGGAACAGGTGATTACCTTCAGCATACCTATTTAGACATTTTACCAAAAGACGTTCAAAAACTACATAATGTGGGAATTATGGAAATTGAGTGGTAATCAGCAGGACTAGAGCTACCACAAACACATTTACCTAATGGAGTAACATTACCAATTCTCCAACAAGTGCTAAAATTACCTCTTCTTGCTAACTTGTAAAGAATAACAGACAACTTATGATCTAAGAAATCAGCAGTCTTTATAAAAAAAAAAAAAGGAAAAATACTACTTGGGTCTACATCTACATAAGCATCAAGGTCCATCAAGACCGAAAAGCTAAACTAGTTAGTTTAGCCTCAGGAAAACAGGAAAAGTTTCTCATTACACTACTTACTGTCCAACACATCAGCCAAAGGGGTTTAAGTAAAGGAGGAACTATTACGTCTACACCAAAGATTGGAGATTTAAGGGTAGTCCACAACTAATGTTCCTGGGTTGTACCAGAAAGGGTTTCGTTTATAATTAAACTGTATTCCTTTTCAGTTGAAGCATAAACTCTCTGAGCAACAGGTCTTAGCCAAGTATAGTTATTCCACGTCAAATTTGATTTGATACTTTTCCAAAGACGATAAGCCTCCCGTTTCTCAAAATAAGCACGTCTTCAATCTTCATTGAACTAAGGTTTGTCCTTAAATCGGTATTTCAACACACAAGTAGAGATACGCCTATCAATTACGTTGACCATATTTTCATTTAAGAGATCGACAGACTCAACCCCTTTATACAATTCTTACCAATTCAAATGCAAAGTTCATTCAAAATGCCATTCCAGTCAGCTTAAGATTTTAAAATTGCCCTACATGAGTATGGCACACAAGGAGCAAGCTGGTCAGTCTTAATCAATAAAGAAACCAAGACATGATCACACAACATAACTGGAAGACCAATATTGTTTATGACATCAAGAATATCAGTGCATACTAGGTCCAAAGAATCACCAGACTTGTGAGTAGCCTCACTTATGATTTCTTCTCAGGCTGATTAAAAAGCAGTCTGAATTTCTTGTGCCCTGGAGATCAGTAGGAAAAACAGAATTTAACCGCTCCCTACTGTGAGCATTATAATCACCCACAAGCAGAAAAGATTCCTTTCTACCCTCTTCTTGTATCTTAGGCATAGTAGTAAGAAGACAATTGAAGATAGAATCATCCAAGTCTGGATTCCGATACATAGAGCACAAAAATTGTTATGCCTGCCATAAACTTTAATGACCTGAATTTCATAACATTCCCATTTATTTCTGAACTAATTAGAAGCAGGGTGCTCAGTCCTATATTACAGCACCATTCCCCTGGCCCTAGGAATGACATCTAAATTATTGGTTTCTTAAAACCTAGATCTCTTTTGAGAAATCAAAGTTTCTGAACATAATATATTATCGTACTTTTTGGAGGCAAATACAATGTCTTTAATATTGCCATGTAGACCATGCATATTGAAATACACTAGGCGACACTGGCGCAGTCTAGGATACACTGGTTCTGTGTTTTGCTCAGCATCTCTTAGTGGAACATTCAGGAAAATGAATGTGGAATACAGTTAAGGCAATGCAAGATTTCATACACAAACAGCATCATACACCCATTAAGAACTACTGGTGTACTTTCTTATAATCGAATGTACTTATATATTTCTTAAGAAATTAATAAGAATATTCATTGAGAAAATTTCTTAACTAAAAAAATGACAGTTAAACTCAGTCATATGCTTACGCAGTCATTAGCAATGATACAGCAAAAGTCCTAAGATGATACATTTCAAGGAATCCTGTTATTCATAATATATGTCAAGTAAAATTTATTCTTTTATGCCATACTTTAGTGAAATCTTTTCCCATTGACTAGATTATAAAAAAAATGTGGATTCTTATTAGTTATACAGTAAGAAACCGCAAGAACTCTACGATATATATCAATGACCTCAAACAACGTTGGCACTTATTCTCAACCAGATGTATAGGTGGGCCTAGGCTTGACATCGAACCTTGCAAATTCGACACAAGTCATCTGCCTTTAAGCTACGACATACCAACACACTGAATGTATTATTATTATTATTATTATTATTATTATTATTATTATTATTATTATTATTATTACTAGCTAAGCTAAAACTCTTGTTGGAAAAATAGGATGCTGTAAGCCCAACAGGGAAAGATAGTCCAGTGAGGAAATGCGTTAAGGAAATAAATAAACTACAAGAGAAGTAATGAACAACTAACACAAAATACTCTAAGAACAGTAACACCATTAGAATTGATCAAAAACAGATCTATGTCAGCCTGTTCGACATAAAAACACTCGCTGCCAGTTAGAACTCCGAAGTTCCACTGATTCACCCGCCTGATTAAGAAGATCATTCCACGATTTGGTCGTAGCTGGAATGAAACTTCTTGAATACTGAGTAGTATTGAACATCCTGATGGAAAAGGCATGATTATTAGAATTGAGGGTAGCGGTGGCCTATGTGGTAACGGCCCTGACTGGTGATCACCAGACTGGGGTTCGAGTCCAGCTCAAAATTCGTTAGTTCCTTTGGTCGCTGCAACCTCATCATCCTTATGAGGTAAGTTGGGAGGGTTTGGAGGGAGTCTATCTGCTGAGTCAACAACAGCCATTGTCTGACGCTCCCTAGTCCTAGCTTGGGTGGAGATGGGGTTTGAGCGCTGATCCTATGAATATAAGGTCAGTCTCTTGGGAATTGTCCTGCTTGATAGGGCAATATCACTGTTCCTTGCCTCTGCCATTCATGAGCTGTCTTTAAACCTTTCCACCTAGTATTGCGAGCAGGATAGTACTGTTTGAGAAGATTTTAAAGCAAAGGATGGTCAGAACTATGAAAATTCTTTTGCAACATACCTAAAGAATTAACTGAACGACAGTGCCGGAGATTAATATCTATATCAAGAACAAAGAAATGTAATAGAGCGTAAGATCTTGTCCAACAAATTAAGATGAGATTCAGCAACTGAAGACCAGACAGAATAATACTTGAAACAAGGTCAAATTAGGCCCCGAAAAGAAGCAATGAAACACTTAATTGCAGATATACTTTCGTTAATTGGGCTCTTTAGATTCACACGGTTCACACACAAACACAAACACAAACTTTCTTTTTGTGTAGGTGTATATGTGTATACACACGTACTCCTGTACAATCTATTGTACAGTATGTGTCAAGAATGTATAATTTAGCTGCTACTTAACAAAAACAAATTATTTCCCAAGAATGGACAATATAAAAGATCTTGAAAATTAAATGGTTTGGATTTTTTTTAGCTGTGTTGAAATGTCAGAAAGAAAAATTATTTAATTATAAATTAATGGATATAGCGAGAAATTTTTGATCTAAATAATTTTGTTATAAAAATGAGTCAGAATTTAGAACAACAGAGGAAATTAACTTCGCAAAATATATATTCAGATGAAGTGAATAAAATAAAATGATAAGAAAAATAAAAAAGATAAAAATGACTGAAGACGACGTTCGAATGCTCAGGTTATGTACCAACAGTGTTACTTACAATTCTCCCAGTGTCGTAGGAAATAGCAATTAATCAGAAATATGATTCCTTATTTGATTTAATAACCATTAGGCTTTGGTTTCTGTTTACTTAATATTGGATGTCCAAACCTTTGAAACTATTTACTCGACTCATGGTTGTTCCCACGGTCTAGGTATACCTTAGATCTAGGTTTATCCTAGACCGTGGATGCTCCAAGCCCATTGATGTCTTTTAGACTTCTTGAAAAAAAGTGAACAGCAAACATCTAATAGCCTGATTTTCAAGGGATACTTTTGAATCATTTTAGATTATCTGAAGGATAACAGCAAATAGATAAATAGATGAATGGGATATATAACAGTAGGGCACCAGCCACCCGTTGAGATACTACCGCTAGAGA
>NC_090728.1:162800312-162825312 GCF_036898095.1 Palaemon carinicauda | reverse complement strand
CATGCTGAATGACAAATTTGAATAGGCTTATCTAAAGCTTCCATGCTGAATGACAAATTTGAAAAGGCTTATCTAAAGCTTCCATGCTGAATGACAAATTTGAAAAGGCTTATCTAAAGCTTCCATGCTGAATGACAAATTTGAAAAGGCTTACCTAAAGCTTCCGTGCTGAATGACAAATTTGAAAAGGCTTATTTAATGCTTCCTGGCTGAATGACAAATTTGAAAAGGCTTATTTCATGCTTCCATGCTGAATGATAAATTTGAAAAGGCTTATTTCATGCTTCCATGTTGAATGACAAATTTGAAAAGGCTTATTTCATGCTTCCTTGCTGAATGATAAATTAGAAAAGGCTTATTCATGAACGCAGGCTTTTAAATATTTTTAAAATATTCTAGTGATGCCAGAAAGTTTATGCATTTATCATAATTTAATGAAAATCTATCTTCTGTCAATCTGTCTCTTGCTAGTTATGGGATTATAAAAAAAACGGTTTAACAGCCAGTAGACCTAAAATGCAGGAAGTTCCCGAGAGATTATTATCATTATTATTATTATTATTATTATTTTTATTATTATTATTATTGTTATTATTATTACAACCCTAGTTGGAAAAGAAGGATGCTATAATACGAAGGGCTCTAAAAAAGAAAAATAGCCCAATGAAGAAAGGAAATAAGGATACAAATAAACTATATAAGAAATGAACAATCAAAATACAATATTCTAAGAACAGTAACAATTTCAAAACCGATTTTTTCATATATCTTCTAACTGCTGTAGGCCTACCTGGTATCCATTTTCTAGAATTAAAACCATAGATATAGGTATTGCATGAGTAAAATTACTAATCTAATAGGGTAAACAAAATAATATCTAAGTTAAGTTACATTAAGCTGTGTATGTTATAACCATAAGATTAATCTTCCACAAACATTTGATCTTGGATTTATATTATGTTGACTTCTTTTTTCCAAGCTGTGGATATATATATATATATATATATATATATATATATATATATATATATATATATATATATATATATATATATATATATATATATACATATATATATATATATATATATATATATATATATATATATATATATATATACAGACACACGTGTATGTGTTATTTTGAATTACACTTAAAAAAACAAAAAGTAACATGTGAAAAACATTGGGAAGGTTGAATAGACTAGAAGGTTGTTAGTATCTTGAGAAATGGTTGTTAATATCATATAAAAGAATCAAGTAGTGTGTGATGGGACTGTTGTTATGGCAAATTTTATTGGTATTATATGAAAAAAAAATATATTATTATAGGAAATAGCTATTAGTACTGCACGTAAGTTTTTTTTTTTCTTTTGCTGCGAAAGTGTGGTTATTTTTGTTTTGTTCAGTTCTTGTTATCGTTTGAAATGCTGATTAATGACTTACCTCATGTGATAACTTGTAACGTGTAATGAAACCTAGTGTTGCGAATTTTATTGATTTTGAACAGGACTGTTTTTATTTGATGATAAATGTTTATTTGAAGGGAAAGTGTTTGTGTTTTAGGTGATTGTATTTTCAAATACAGGACATGTTGAAGATCATAGAAGATTAAAAAAAAAAAAAAGTGTAAAATGAAAACCTTTCTCAGAACAAAATGAGACATAAAAATGACAGAGAGAGAGAGAGAGAGAGAGAGAGAGAGAGAGAGAGAGAGAGAGAGAGAGAGAGAGAGAGAGAGAGAGAGAGAGAGAGAACCCTTAATAGGAATAAAATAAGACAAGATATATAACAGAAATTGAGACGAAACTTAGAGAGAGAGAGAGAGAGAGAGAGAGAGAGAGAGAGAGAGAGAGAGAGAGAGAGAGAGAGAGAGAATGAAAACCCTTTCTGGGAACAAAATAATGCGAAATGAAGTATGACAGAATAGAGACGAAACTCAGAGAGAGAGAGAGAGAGAGAGAGAGAGAGAGAGAGAGAGAGAGAGAGAGAGAGAGAGAGAGAATGAAAACCCTTTCTAGGAACAAAATAATGCGAAATAAAATATGACAGAATAGAGACGAAACTCAGAGAGAGAGAGAGAGAGAGTCAAAGTCAAAGTCAAAAACCTTTATTCCATTATGAAATGGTTATTCAGAGAGAGAGAGAGAGAATGAAAACCCTTTCTAGGAACAAAATAATGCAAAATGAAGTATGACAGAACAGAGACGAAACTCAGAGAGAGAGAGAAAGAGAAAGAGAGAGAGAGAGAGAGAGAGAGAGAGAGAGAGAGAGAGAGAGAGAGAGAGAGAGAGAGAGAGAGAGAGAGAGAGAGAGAGGCTGGGCTAATGGGCAGCCAGCCAAGTCTCTTACCCTACGAATATTCTGTTGGGAGACGAAATTGGAATACTGTATAGGTGTTGCTACTTTCGCCGCTTATAAGGGATTGTCTGGCGGAGTTCGTTATGATGTGGTCGGAGTAATGGTACTGCTTAGAGGGAAAAGAAGAATTCTTTTATGCATATCCAGCTTTAAAAATGTCGGATAAGAAGTCTGAAGACAATGGATACGGAAATTGATGGTTCGATTTTCATCTGGGGGATGAGTTTTTGCATGTTATAGTCCAGCAGTTTCATGATGCTGTATGTGCGTGATGTATAATACTGTACACACCAAACATGAGCGTATGCACGTGTGTGTGGCCACTTGGCTATAAGAATGTACTTATTGTAACGTTATATATATATATATATATATATATATATATATATATATATATATATATATATATGTATATATATACTGTATACATATATACACACATATATACATATACATATATATACAGTATAAATATATATATATATATATATATATATATATATATATATATATATATATATATATATATATATATATATACAGTATATATGCTATATAAATATATATATATATATATATATATATATATATATATACATATATATACATACAGTATATATATATATATATATATATATATATATATATATATATATATATATATATATATATATACACATATAAATATATATATATACATATATATATATATATATATATATATATATATATATATATATACATATATATATAACGTTACAATAAGTACATTCTTATAGCCAAGTGGCCACACATACTAGGATGATTTGCTGTGAACTATCAGACAAAAGTAAGCCTCCCACCATCAACAGTTCGCATTCACACTGGTCAACGTGGTGATGAAAACTGGCCAAGCCCTAGACATGAATTGACAATGTCAATTTGACATGTCTGAGGCCTTTGTCGTGCAGTGTGCGTGTGTGCGCAGATATGTATGCAAAACAACAACAAATGCAGCCGTTTGAACCGTTTCTAGTCCACTGCACGATCGTACTTGGATAGGTGATTTATTGTTGTTTTGTATACATATATAATACACACACACACATATATATATATATATATATATATATATATATATATATATATATATATATATATATATATATGCGTGTGTTGAAATAACTTGTAAGAGACACTTCCCAAATCCGTGCTGCAGAGGCTGTAGTTCAGGTGTGGTTCTGGGATCAGAAACGACACCAATTCAAGGAACTTGAATGCTTATGCGAATAGATTGGGGCGGTATTTCCCTATTTTCTTTAAAACCATATTTTCATTAAAACCCTAAGTTTAAATCAAAATCAATGAAATAATTTTTATTGATTTTATTAAAATTATATCTTTTTAAGGTTTGCATCCAAGGGCCTAATATCCTTCGCTCGTTCTCAGCTGAGCAACACTGTCTCTTAAAAATAGTTTAAACCCAGTCACCTCTCTCTCTCTCTCTCTCTCTCTCTCTCTCTCTCTCTCTCTCTCTCTCTCTCCTCTCTCTCTCTCTCTCTCTCTCTCTCTCTCTCCTTGGCTTTGGAACACCATTACATAAGCGTCCTCTGCTTTTAAGTGAATTACGTGAAAAGAAAGTGTCTAAAGAAATAACGTTATTGCAAGCAAGCAGGCGAAAAGAAAGTCTAAAACTGAGTTTGAGACACAAGGAATAAAGAATAAATTAGTTGTTTGATGAGAAATAAAAATTAAGTAAGCAAATATCTTAAAAATAGTTATGTAGAGTTAATCATCACAATGAATAATAAAATAGCAATCAGCAACTTCAGCAAGTAATAAAACAAATGAATGATCAAAGTTTTTGTTATCGAATATTAATTTGAAATACAAAAAATGAATTTTTCATATTTCTATCCAATAAAGAGAAATAATAAAATACTATAATTGAGATAGACTATTAATTAATAATACAATTTTAGATAAAAACAATTATGAGTGTTGAGGGTCCAGGACGTTTAAAGCTTTAAAGGTCGCTGATGAATGGCAGAGGCAAGGAACAGTGACAATGCTCTAGTGACTGGCCATATATGCATATCATCAGCGTCCAAGGCGCCTCTCCACCCAAATTATGACCAGGGAGGGCCAGGCAATGGCTACTGATGACTCAGCAGGTAGACCCTATAGGCTCCCCCAAAATCCCACATCCTTAGCTCACAATGATGGTGAGGCTGCAGGCACTACAAAAAACTAACGAGTTTGACCGGGACTCGAACACCAGTCCGGCAGACCGCTAGACAGGAATGTTTCCAATAGGCTACTAATTGAAACCTTTGAAACAATGCATCATAATAATTTTTATTTTCAATATCATTATTATCATTACTAGTGAAGATGCTGCCCTCTTTGGAAAAACCAGAATGCCTTAAACATCACAAAATGAAAATAAATAAACAAACAAACAAGAGACTAACTATGAAGCGATACTTCAAAGTATACATGTCCACTATATGATTGTATACATACACAAATACATATACACACTTACTCATGTACCAAATTTGAGCTCCTGAAATTCTACCCACATCACTAAATTGTATACAAGTATAACTACACATATACAGTATATATTTATATATATATATATATATATATATATATATATATATATATATATATATATATATATATATATAATATATATATATATATATGTGTGTGTGTGTTGAATGTTGGAGTCTAACTTAATTGGTTGCAGAATGCTGTTCATACAGAGTAAATTTCTCCAATAAGTATTTATTTAGAGAACTCTGAATCCGGTCAAAAGAAACTAAAAGTACTATTTATAAACAACTCATAATAATTAACTGTTCTTTGCTTACGAGTGAACGTGTCAATAAAAAAAGAAAAAAAAATCGGGAGAACTAGAAAATCGAGACCTCGGTCCACGGACAGTTTCTCACTGACCACAAATGACGAGAGGTTTAATAGATACGATGATGATGATGATGGATGAAAATGCTGCCACACATAAGCTCTGTGAAATAGAGCAGAGATATTGTTGTGGTTGTAAGAAATGACAAGTGAGTTTGATCCAAGCTGTTCATTTACACTTGGATTTCTTTTATTCTTTTACTCTGGGGTACTGTGCTGTTACTTCCATATAATGCAGGAGCTCAGATAGGAAAGATAATTTAAAAGACAAGTAATTAGAATCCTTTAAAATGTGCCGAATAGCGCTCATCAGGGTCCACACCAGGCTACTTTAACCTCTTTCACATCGTACCCCTATTATTATTATTATTATTATTGTTATTATTATCATTATTACTAGCTAAGCTACAACCCTACTTAGAAAAGCTGGTTGCTATAAGCCCAAGAGTTCCAACAGGGAAAAAATACCCCAGTGAGGAAAGTAAATGAGGAAATAAATAAAGTACAAGAGAAGTAATGAACCATTGAAATATTTTAAGAACAGTAATAACATTAAAAATTATCTTTTGCGCTCATCAGGGTCCACACCAGGCTCCTTTAACCCCTTTCACATCGTACCCCTATTATTATTATTATTATTATTATTATTATTATTATTATTATTATTATTATTATTATTATTATTATTAGCTAAGCTACAACCCTATACAGAAAAGCTGGTTGCTATAAGCCGAAAGCCTCCAACAAGGAAAAAAATAGCCCAGTGAGGAAAGTAAATAAGGAAATAAATAAAGTACAAGAGAAGTAATGAACAATCCAAAATATTTTAAGAACAGTAATAAAATAAAAAAGATCTTTTATATATAAATGACTGGATGTCAGGTAGCAACAAGAGCCCATGCTGGCAAAAACTTCACTGTCAACAATCTCACACCAACAAATAACATCTATTTTCTGTTTACTTAAAGAGAGAGAAAGCCTTTATTGACCCAGCAAGGAAGCCACTCATAATAGGCGTTTCCAGACACTAACTGGTAAAGTAATTTCAGTAATTATAACTTATGAATTTATTGATAAGTTACGTGTTAGAATATGGGTCACTTAGTCACGTGGTCTTCCGGATGCATGTTCCTGATCCATTAGTGGGCCTTCAGGTATTAACCTATGGAATGCAAGGCCAGACGACAAATTGTATTCTTATTTCCCTAGAGAGAGAGAGAGAGAGAGAGAGAGAGAGAGAGAGAGAGAGAGAGAGAGAGAGAGAGAGAGAGAGAGAGAGAGAGAGAGAGAAAATCGCTCGTCGGTTTCACTTTCAACAAAACTGAATAAGAGAAAAATAAGGTTCTGCTCTACTTAGGTACCAAATTGGTCAGGGCACCAGCCGCCCGTTGAGATACTACCGCTAGAGAGTTATAGGGTCCTTTCACTGGCCAGGCAGTACTACATTGGATCCTTCTCTCTGGTTACGGTTCTTTCCCTTTACCTACACAAACACCGAATAGTCTGGCCTATGCTATACCTATTCTCCTGTGTCCTCATACACCTGACAACACTGAGATTACCAAACAATTCTTCTTCACCGAAGGGGTTAACTACTCTACTGTATTTGTTCAGTGGCTACTTTCCTCTTGGTAAGGGTAGAAGAGACTCTTTAGCTATGGTAAGCAGCTCTTCTAGGAGAAGGACACTCCAAAATCAAACCATTGTTCTCTAGTCTTGGGTAGTGCCATAGCCTCTGTACCATGGTCTTCCACTGTCTTGAGTTAGAGTTCTCTTGCTTGAGGGTACACTCGGGCACACTTTTCTATCTAGTTTCTCTTCCTCTTGTTTTGTTAAAGTTTTTTGTAGTTTATATAGGAAATATTTATTTTAATGTTGTTACTATTCTTCAAATTATTTAATTTTTCCTAGTTTCATTTCCTCACTGGGCTTTTTTCCCTGTTGGGGCCCCTGGCCTTGTAGCCTCCTGCTTTTCCAACTAGGGTTGTAGCATGGCATTTAATAATAATAATAATAATAATAATAATAATAATAATAATAACTGTGAGTCAATGCATGAAGTGAAAAGAATATTATTACAGAAGGTCATTAACTTACAAAAGTAATTGGTTTCAAGAACCTGTTTGTAAGTCGAAATTGTTTGCAAGTCGAATTTTGATACATTTTGGCCCAGGGTACGTCTAACCTGAATCCCTTGCATATGATTTCTAGTTACAAAAGTCAACAAATTGTCGAGTTTCATATGAAATAGATATCAAGTTATTACAAATGTCATTTTGCTTACTGTATTAAATAATATATTTTTTTATTACGGTATTTCTTTATCTTATCTTCGTTATTTTCAGTTGGATTTCTGTTTGTATCTCAGAACGTTTTTAACTCGAATGTTTGTACGTTAAAGACCTTCTGTATATACAAGTCTGTCAAATTGCAATACATTTCTATAATTGTAAACGAATTTGGAAAGACTGGTCATAGGCAAGTAATTATTCCTGCCCCTTCTATGTAATTACAAGAGCTATTCAATTTTGTTATGGACGAGATGGTTTATATGATAATATATATAGTGTTTATATTAATAATGAAATCTACGTGGAAAATTGGTCGTTGACTAAAGGAAACTTGCTAATATGAATATTTCTTTTGAAAGTTTAATACCATTGTAAATGCCAGATAGTTCTTCAATGCTGTACAAAAAAAATCTTTAGACATATAATAAAAGGTTGAGTATAGATTTATAGGAAATGTGAAACAATCTAAACAACAAATGTGAAAATTTGAAGATATTTTGCACAAAATCTCATGAAAATGCTACTGAGGATATGTAGATGACATCCTCTATAACAATTAAAAGACCTGGTGTACCAGAGATGCTTACCAGTGTCTTCATTATTGTTATTATTATTACTATTATTATTATTATTATTATTATTAGTATTATTATTATTATTACAACCCTGGCTGGAAAAGCAAGATACTATAAGCTCAAGGGATCCAAAAGGGAAAAATAGCCCAATGAGGAAAGGAAATAAGGAAATAAATAAACTATCTGAGAAATAATGAAAAATTAAAATAAAATATTTCAAAAACATTAACTACATGAAAACAAATATTTCATAAATTAATAATAAAAAGACTTATGTCAGCTTGTTCAACATGAAAAACATTTGGTGCAAGTTTGAACTTTTAAGAGTTCTATCGAACTAATGCTCTCCCTTTCATTTACGAACTTGTTCAGAAACACCAAACACTGTGTGCCCCATCAATATTCATGGAATCTAAAAATCATGGTAGTGCCCAACATCAGGAGTGTGTCCAGACTCATGCAAGAGGTCCGTCATTGGTGTTTATGTCAGGAGGGCAGTCAATGAAGAACTTGAATATATGAGACACAAATTTGCTGGATGTTCCAGCAAAATCAGAAAAGAATTGACGTGTAGGAGAATGGGTGAATTTTGCACTTGGGCCCAAAACTCGGATAAGAACAGCAAGGATCAGGATCTAGTTCACAATCTGGACTATGGGGCAGCTTATTAACAAGAAGTGGATGTCCCAAGAAGACTAATTTTCTATAAAGCAAATACAAAGGCACCATTTCAAAAAGTATTGCTGAGAGTCTACAGCAAGGCCAACTCAGTAACACTTGAAATGCTTGGAAGGGGAGTGTAAGGCCTCACTTTATTCTACATTTGTCACACGACGACAACACACATAATCATTATTATGATTATTACAAGCTAGGCTGTAGCCCTAGTTGGAAAAGCAAGATGCTATAAGCCCAAGGGTTCCAACAAGGGAAAATAGCCTAGTAAGGAAAGGAAACAAGGAAATTAATAACTTACAAAAGAAGAATAAACAATCAAAATAGAATATCTTAAGAACAGTAACAATATTAAATTACATCTTTCACATATAAACTATAAAAAAAAAAATAAATAAAAAAAAAAAAAAACAAGAGGAAGAGAAATAAGGCAGAACAGCATTCTCAAGTGTACCCCCACGCAAGAGAACTCTAATCCAGGACAGACTTCAAACTCACCACAATAATGGGACCACATATTTCATTGATGCACACCTGAACTTACCCTGGAGCCATTGTTGGAATTCGTTAAGAATCAATATTTTCCTCCAGCGAAAGGTATATAGAACTCCAACTAGAATTTTGAAACGCCATTAAAGATCTACATTTATTCGGTGGCATTTTCATAAATTTTAAGGCAAATTAGCTTCAAATTTGTTTGATACAGATTTCTTTAAGGGATACTATGACGGAGTCCTTTAGGTATTGGCTGAAACAGGTGTCGACAAAGCTGAATAAAGGGAGCTCTAGTTCAGGAAAACAAGGAAAGATTCAGAAACTGGAAAAAGTGTTGTCTAAAAATAATTGATATCGCAAGTACTCTAGCATTTAATATAATATATATATATATATATATATATATATATATATATATATATATATATACAGTGTATATATATATATATATATATATATATATATATATATATATATATATATATATATATATATATATACTGTATTACATTACGTCCACAAGGAGGAATGTAAATCGTTCGCTAATTGCCAAAATTACCCACAGGTATTCTCAAGTAACTCATGTTTGCTAGGGAATGTTTCATGGTAAATACGAAGGATTCTGCATTCCGTTGTTTCAATTTCCTCGTGGACATACTTCATGGCATCATACTTCCCATAATAGAAGTTACACGCAATACATACATACATATATATATACATATATGTATATATATACATATATGTATGTATGTATGTATATATATATATATATGTATGTATGTATGTATGTATATATATACACACACACTGTATATAAACATATATATATATATATATATATATATATATTATATATATATATATATATATCTGTATATATACTGTATATATGTATACATATATATACATATTTGTGTGTGTATATATCATCATCATCATCATTATTTCAGCCTTCAAATGTCCTTTGTTGGATGTAGGCCTTCCCCAGGTTTCTCCACAGACTTCTATCGCAAGCTATTCTGTGTGTATATATATATATATATATAATATATATATATATATATATATATATATATATATATAAATTCCAAATGATATGAATTGCACTTTTAGCAAAGTGAAAACCTGTCTGTCTGTCTCTCTCTCTCTCTCTCTCTCTCTCTCTCTCTCTCTCTCTCTCTCTCTCTCTCTCTCTCTCTCTCTCTCTCTCTGTACCAAAGACACTTAGCAGCCAATAATATTCCAAGAGAGGTCGAGGAAGATGGATGATAGAGGTTGCCTTTGAATAATAACAAGCCCAAGTGAAACGACATAGCAAAATAATCCCGAACGTGTTTTCGAGATCACATGGGGGTTTCAAATCCAGCGCCTGTCAGTTTAATCCTCCCGGCTTAGCACACTGTGTCTCCCGTTGACGGTGTCCTCTTGCGAAAAGTTGTTGCGAGATACCGGTAGTGTTTGTAGTAGCCATTGCTAAGCTTCGCTTTCGACAGACAGTTGAGTCAGGCTCACTGTCAAGATCGACTTTGCTTATTATTCTCATGTTTATTTCATTTTTATCTATGAATTTCATAAAACGCTGCCTGTAGATAAATTAGGGATTGTGGTGGCCGATGCGGTAACGTCCCTGACTAGTGAACGCCAGACTGGAGTTCGAGTCCCGCTGAAACTCGTTAGTTCCTTTGACCGCTACAGCCTCACCATCCCTGTGAGCTAAGGATGAGGGGTTTCGGGAGCCTATAGGTCTATCTGCTGAGTCTTAAGCAGCCATTGCCTGGCCCTCCTTGATCCTAGTTTGGGCAGAGAAGTGGGCTTGGGCACTGATCATATGTATATATGGTCAGTCTCTAGGGCATTGTCCTGCTTGATAGGACAATGTCACTATCCCTTCCTCTGCTATTCATAAGCGGCCTTTAATCCTTTAAAACTTTACAGATGTCCTGAACATTTTTTTTTTCTGTTTCCTACTGATGCCATTAACGTTTTCTTTCCATGCTTGTTGATGTCATTAACAATCTTTTCTAGACTGTTGATATCCCTAGAGTTCTCATGTTGCTTATTGACTACATCTACATTTCTAGTATTGCATATGTTATTAACGTTCTTTTATCCTAGTTGATGCTATCAATATTCTTTTCTTCCCAGAAAACATTAACATATTTGCTGCCTTTTGATGTCACTGTTGCTTGTTTTTTGTTTCTCGTTAACGTAGTGAATAATGTTTGCCTTTATTGTAGCTATTGTTAATGTTCGTCTCTTCCTTAATTGTTGACGTCATTGATGTTCGTTTTAGTTTGTTTGTCAACTGATATTTATTTCTCTTCTTGCCAGTCCATGATATTTACTGTTTTTCGTTTCAGTATAATTCTTCCTTCAACTATTATTATTTTTTGCCTTTGAATACCATTGATCCTCTTTTATTGCTAATTAATATCACTGATCTATACTTTTGACCTCCGCCAACGAAGTTAGAAGGTTATGCTTTTCCCCATTTGTGTGTGGTGTTTGTTTGTGAACAGATTCCTGGGCACAATTTTAATGGCAGAGTAATGAAACTTGCAGGGATTACCTGTTATGTAAAAAGCTGGAAATTGTCAAATTATGGACAGTCAAGATCAAAGGTCAAGATCACGGTCAAGCAAAATGTCCAATTCACGTAATCGGCCATAAGTTTGGACATCGTTATCACAGAGACTTCAAACTTGATTCATATTTGAGTGTATGAATGTCCACGCCAATTAATACATGTTAATGTCAAAGGTCAAGGTCGAGAAATAAGCTGCCACGGCGGAGATCTGCGCTCTATTGAGTGCCCCTCTAGTTTATATATGATTTTGGAAAGAGCCAGTATTCACAGGTTAAACTATGTATATTTGCTTAGTGTCTCTCACTGGTCTCTTATTTGTTTCCGCATAATTTATACGTCTATTGCGGCTGCCAGGTAGAAAGGAGTAGATGAGAAGAACCAGAGGATGAAAGAAAGAGAAAGTGGAGTATATAGATAAGAGAAGAATAAAAGAGGAATTGTTATATATGAAAAATAGAAGAATGTAAGAGAAAGTGGAATCTATAGAGAATAAAATTAAACAATAAGGTGACGTGCAAGATGAAGAAAACAAGAAGTTAGAAGGTAGGAAAAAAGGGACTAGGAAAACAGAAGAGTGAAAATTCGAAAGGGGAATATATAGAAACTAGAAGAATGAAAGTGAAAGTGTAATAAATAGAGAATAAAAGTATACAATTTGATGCTATGAAAGTTAAAGAAAACAAGAAATTAGTAAAGGGAGGGAAAAAAGTGGATTAAGAAGACAAAGGAAGAGTGAAAATTCAAAGGGGGAATATATAGAAAATAGAAGAATGAAAGAGAAAGTGTAATAAATAGAAAATAAAAGTAAACAATCACATAACATTCAATAGAAGAAAACAAGAAATGAGCGAAGTTAGGAAAGAGTGAGAATTAGAAAATGGAATATATAGAAAATAGAAGAATGAAAGAGAAAGATGAATATATAGAATATTAAAATGAACAATTTGATCATTTGCAAATAGAAGAAAACAAGAAATGAGCGAAGTTAGAAAAAAAATGACGAAGAGCGGAAGAGTGAGAATTAGAAAATGGAATATATAGAAAATAGAAGAATGAAATAGAAAGATGAATATATAGAAAATAAAAATAAACAATTAGACGATATGCAAATAGAAGAAAACAAGAAATTAAGAGAGATTAGAAAAAAATTACGAAGACCGGAAGAGTGAGAATTAGAAAATGGAGTATATAGCAAATAGAAAAATGAAAAGATGAATATATAGAAAATAAAAAACAATTAGATATCATGCAAATAAAAGAAAACAAGAAATGAGCGAAGTTAAAAAAAAATGATTATGAGGAGAGGAAGAGTGAGAATTCAATATTGGAATATACAGAAAATAAAAAAAATAAAAAATGAATATATAGAAAATAAAAAAAAAAACAATTAGACGATATGCAAATAGAGGAAAACAAGAAATTAAGAGAGGTTATAAAAAAATGATTATGAGGAGAGGAAGAATTAGAAAATGGAAAATATGGCAAATAGAAAAATGAAAAGACGAATATATAGAAAATAAAAACAAACAATTAAATGTTATGAAAATAGAAGAAAACAAGAAATTAAGAGAGGTTATAAAAAAAATGATTATGAGGAGAGGAAGAGAGGAAAATCGTGGGATGGCCGGAAATGGCCTTAACTTTGTGCTTGGCATTTTTTTTTTTTCTATTTGGGTGTAGCTGTGTGCGTATTGATCCCGCCTGCTCTTAACTTCCTTCCTTTACCTCCTTTCCTATCAGTGACCAGAGAGAGAGAGAGAGAGAGAGAGAGAGAGAGAGAGAGAGAGAAACTCCAGTCACGTTTTGTAGAGGCTCTTAATTCTAGGTAATCCCTCCCACTCATGGCCTTGTTTTATTTAAAACCAGCGGAGCAGGTTGTTCCTAAATGAATTTATGGGATACAAGCCTTTGTTCATTAGGTCTTGCTTAAGGAAAGGGGAGGAGAGATGTTATACTTTTATTTATATATATATATATATATATATGTGTGTGTGTGTATATATATATATATAATATATATAATATATATATAATATATATATATATATATATATATGTATATATATATACATACAAATAGATATAAATATATAGATATATATACACATATATATATATACATATATATACACATATATATATATACATATATATAATATATATATATAGTTTATATATATATATATACATATATATATGTATATATAGATAGATAGATAGAAAGAAATGAGAAGGTTAAAATTATATGGGAAAAATGATAGGTAGCGAGGCGTGTTTGGCAGCATGACGTGAAGGTGAAGGTATGCTGTTTAATATCTTTATGGAGGGAGTGATGCAATAAGTTGCTGAAAGGACATGAAATAGCGTGAAACCGTGGGATAAAAATGTCGAAAATAATGTGTGGAAACGTTCATGTTTCTGAATGACATTGAGAGTATTGGGGACAATGAAGAAAAACTGCAAAAGATGGTATAAGGTTTATTAAAGTATTTAAAACTGGAAAAACAAATCGAGTAAAGGTGAATAAGAGTAAGGTAATGACTACATGGATGGAGTAATGGATAATATGGATTGTAAAAGATTATTATTGATTGATTTGTATATCTTGGAGTTGATGTTAGAGATGATGGCATGATAACAGAATTGAGTTACATCATAAGAAAAGCAAGAAAGGTAAGAAGATGCTTATAAAGGATAGGGAAGAGATTTGAGTAGTCTGTGGAAATTAAGATAGTAATCTATGAAGGGATTATGTTCCAACTCTCTTGTTGAAATGCAATATGAATGTTAAATGCAACCGAAAGAAAAAATGACGAACCTGTTAAAATCAACTGTCTGTGGAATGAGAATAAATGATAGGTTGAGAAATGTGTAGATATATAGAACTGATAGAGAGGTAACATAAAGAAAGGATGGATCAGAGTATTTTGAGGTGGTTTGATCTTGTGGAAAGAATAAGCAACCAAGTTAGTGAAATAGTGTTTAATCCAGAAGTGGATTCTATCAACTTGAGATGAATTCAAGTACGCCTCATAGAGTGGTATTTTCGGACAGATCCGACTAAACTATGAGTTAATGCATTCAATAAATTGCAGCTATCAAAATTTGTTGCTAAGTTCAAAAGATAAACTAGTCAAGATATGCCCAGTGAGAAATGCAGATCAGACTGTATCCTTGTCTTTAGTAAAGAAAGGAGTCGTTGAAGTTGATAATATATGTATTTCAAGGTTATACTACTTCTCGTTCCAACATATGTAAATGAAAGTATATCTAACTTAATGAGCAGCCAAACTATATAATAGTGCGGCTCATGTTGGTATAAGAAAATCAATGGTTCATGAAGTGTGCTCCTTACAAGAAAGGGAGAACATGCTAGTTAACCATCCCTCGCATGTTTTGGTACTTATGGCGACATCTCGCATAGTAGACGACCTCCTGGGGAAAAATTGTTTGCGTTATGTAACGTTACTATAGTCGAGGGCTGAATGCTTGTTTACTTGTTTACTAAGAGCTGAGACAGCACTTCGCTTTCCAGGACATCGCACAAAACACTGGGTGTTATGACACAGTATAAAAACGTCCCCCCCCCCCCCCATCATGAGTAGTGCCTAGTGAAAAAGAAAAAAAAAATACATAATTCCTGATGCTTAAAGCGAAAGACACGATGACAGTGAAACCTTACGAACACTGGAAAACCTCAGAGACATTGCATCACCAGAAGTAATAAGTATTACTAAAGGGATGTTATGTCTAATACCAAAAGAAGCTGTTCAATTTATTACTTTTGTATAAAAGCCGGTATAATTTCCCATTTTTTTACTTGTTGTTTATTTGCTTAGGAGCTTACTGTTATGTGAACTATTTAAGCAAAGTCGCGCCCTATTGATCTGTTAAACAACTTTTGACCCAACTCTTTAAGAGTTGTGGCGGCCTATTGAAAACGTCCCTGACTAGCGTTCTGCTGGTAGGGAGATCCCGCTCAAGCTCTATAGTTTCTTTTACTGTCTGCAATCTCACCATCTTTGTGAGGTAAGGATGGGGTGGGGGTCTGGGTAATCCTATAGTTCTACCTACCGAGGTATCAGCAGGCATTGCCTGGTCTTCCCTGTTCCTGGCTTGGGTGGAGAGGGGTCTTGGGCAGTGATCATATGGATATATGGTCAGTCTCTAGGGCATTGTCACTATTCCTTGCTTCTGCCATTGATGAGTGACCTTTACCTTGAAACATGAAAGACATTAAAGTCATACCTTCCCTCACGTTAGCATTTGAATAGGCATTTACCATTTTATGAAGAATAAGGTCAAGGTTAAACTTCGAGGTCAAAGGTCAGACATAACTTTCCCAGTAACATATTGTTATATTGTTTCACGTGTGTATTGTCCTCACCAAATTCTGTCCTGTTTATAAGGCTGTAGTAACTTAAGCTCGCATTGCCATGAACGAGACTTGTATCCCCCAAGGATCGTTAGATATGCCCCGTAAATCATGGGCACTGCTGTGCTTCTTTGCAACGGCTCTCCTTCCATGTCGAGGCATATCCCATAAACATCGAACGGCGACGGTGTTCTCAAGAAGTAGGGACAAGAAGGGAGATTTAAAGAGGCGGTAACAATAGGAGGGAATTATTTTCGTTATCAAAGGAAATTCAGTGCTACCAGAGGATTGTGTTCCAAGAAAAACAATACGGTAATAACCTCTATTTTCATCTAGCATACACACATACACACACATATATATACAGTATATATATATATATATATATATATATATATATATATATATATAATTGTATGTGTGTGTATGTACAGAGAGAGAGAGAGAGAGAGAGAGAGAGAGAGAGAGAGAGAGAGAGAGAGAGAGAGAGAGAGAGAGAGAGAGAGAGAGAGAGAGCGCTTGGATTACTTTGTGACATATGAATCTAAAACTTCTCGATTCCATAATATATGACAAAGTTTTCCTCCGGAAATCTTTGACTCGAGACTTAATGAGTAAAACTAAGAAAATTAATCCACTCAAGGATCAGAACCTGACTTATGACGGACAACGCTTCCGAGTTGATTCAGTGCGTTGATTGTGGTGGCTCATTGGAAACGTCCCTGCCTGGCGATCTGCTGGACTAGGGTTCGAGCCTGCTTAAGCTCGATAGTTTCTTGTAGTGTCTGCAACCTGACCCTTTTTGTGAGCTAAGGAGGAGGGGTTCTGGGGAGCATATAGGTCTACCTACTGAGTCATCAGCAGCCATTGCCTGGTGTTCCCTGGTCCTAGCCTGTGTGGGGAGGGGTTTGGGCGCTGATATGTGTATATATGATTAAACTCTATAGGGTATTGTCTGGTCTGTTGCCTCTGCCCTTCATGAGCCGCCTTAACAAAAAAAAAAAAAAAAAAAAATATGTATGGGTCACATTCCCTATATGAATGAAAATGTAATTAAAGCGCTACAAGATCATCTAAATGATAAATATAGACTTAAGATTAGAATATAATTTCTAGGCCAGAGACCAAGTCCTTGGACTGATGATATTATTCAGCGGTGAAATAAATATTCAAATTGGTTAAATAAAAAAAAAAAAAAGCCACATTTACTCATAACTGCATGCCATTCATTTATTTAAAACATCATATCAATTAAAAAGATTTTATGTAGACACCCAACGGGAGCATCTAAAGCAACATCTAAAATATCAACGACGGATTTACCATCGTGATGATATTTCCAACGCAGATTTACAGATTTTGAGCAGCACACCAGATTATATATTGTCACAATGAGCAAACACTGGTGCACTGCTGCCATCTTAGAATATATTCCTGTGTGAGGCAGGAATATAGTTTAACCTTAATCTGGTTAAAATAACTTTTAACCAGATATTCAAACCAGAGATGCATATAGTCCATTTCGTATTTATATCTAACATTGGCTAGGAGGGGAGATTACCGCCTCTCTTGCCATTTTCTCATTTCATATGGTCTAATACAGGGGAGGCCAAACTATGGCACATGCGCCAACATTGGCGTATTGCACGATTACAAGTGGCGCACTATACCCCAGAGATAATAATAATAAAAAAAAAAAAAAACATGCCTGCTCATAAAAATATATTATCAATGCATATTCAAAGTGTCAATAAATTAAGTACAGTTTACTTTGTATTCATGTTAAATCCTTTCTTTTACAACTGATATACCTGTCCACACTATCACACACACACACACATACACACACACACAATACACACACACACACACACACACACACACATATATATATATATATATATAATATATATATATCAAATGATTATATATATAACCGCCAAATATGTTTATATCCCCATACTTAGAGGATTGAAAGGGAGTTAAAAGTTTGTGTGGCGCATCTGAATTAGAAGTGAAAACAATTGGTGCATGGGAAGCAAAAGGTTGGCCACCCCTGGCCTAATAGGTCGCTTCATAACAGTGGACAAAATCCCCTTTTGTAGAATTATTTTTATTCAGGGCAGCTTCTTTCGCTTCCCAGTCTGCTACCTCATTTCCACGAATTCCCATATGAGCAAGAACCCAATAAAAATGAACAGTTTTGTGCCGACGCGAAATGTAAAAGAGCCCCTTTTGTACATTCTGAACTAATGAACTAATGGTTGTAGGCTATTAACCCTTCTAAGAGAGTCTAATACTGTCTTGGAGGTACAATATATTACAAATGTTTTACCCTTGGTTTCTAATAAAAGCTCCAAACCCTTCACTAATGCTGTCATTTCTGTAGTAAATATAGAAGTCGGGTAATTTAGCTAAATATAACTCGTCCGTGGACTTCATATCATACACTATTTTCTGATTTTGAGCCATCTGTATCTAACTTTATGCAATCATATCCACGAAATTTAAGACGAATCTCTACCGTTGGAGTGTCTTTTTATGACTGATTTTTGGCATATTGATACGTCACGTATGACGCGAGGTGGGTCGAGAGAATGCATAATTTCCTGAATTCTTTACCACTTAAGAGAAAGTTCATCAACTTTATCTATTAGTAACATTTGAAAGGGATCTGATGATCTTACATCTCAACCCTAATATTAATAATGCAACAGGAAATTTCATGTTCAAAACCGACACCGTTACCGGTGAGAAAAACAGGCATGTTTATCCAGGATAATTTTAGAAAATTAAAAGATGAGTTAAATGTCTAAATAGGTATGCTGAAGGGAATAATCTGTTCCCTAGTTTGTAATTTGACTTTCGCAAAGGCCTTGGAACTTTTAATGCCCTTTTTATGCTGCTGTACACAAATTCCGTGATTGTGGTTCGGAAGTTTGTATGAGTGGCCATAATATTAGAGCTGCCTATGACCGTGTTAATCTAAGGCTCTTGTTTTCAAACTCAATAGGTGGGTCTTTTCTAGCATAATTATTGAATTTTGAAGTAAATGATTGCAATCAGTCGTAACTGATGGGCACCAAAGTGAATATAGGAATGTGATATCTGGTGTTCTTGGACCATTACATTTCGTACTATATACACATGATATGTGGAATGGTCTTGAAAACAAGCTCGTTGCATATGCAGATGATGCTATTCTCTGCCTCAATTCCATCTCCTGAATGTATATCTGGGATTGCTGAATCCCTTAATATACATTTAGCTAAAATTAGCGCAAGGCGCAAACTATGTGGCATGCAATTGAACCCTAACAAAACTGAAAGTATGGCAGTATGTCGAAGACTGTAACCAACGAGAACCGAATAGCTAACACCTGGCAAGAATCCTTTAGAAGAAAAGCCTTTGGTAAAACAGACACACACCCACTAACTATATATATATATATATATATATATATATAATATATATATATATATATATATATATATATATATATATATATTATATATATATATATATATATTTCTACTGTATATAGAATATACATATTTCTTATAGGCCAAAGTTTATCAATCTTATAGATGATTTATTTACGATGGCAATACGACTTATATAATTGTATTTGTAAAAACACAATTAGCATCTCATGACCAATCATTCATCGCTAAAAATACCGAGATACAGAGTTCGATTGTTCATAAACAGGTCAAAGCTTTGTAATTATTGATTATGTTGATGGTTGATGATGGCGAGAGTAATAATAAAAATAATATGTAAATCATGTAGATGCGATAAAAATAATTTTGCTTGGGGGCTAGGGTGAATATTTTATAATGTAAAACAATAACGTAAAATACCTGAACAATAATCTCTAATTTATGCTGTACATGAAACTATTTCAAAATTTAATTAATCATTTCAATAGCTGACCGTGTGTGAGGTAATTACTAAAATAAACCTGTCATTCAAATAAATTTTTTTTTCAAGATGTCTGACTATTATCTTTAAGTCTTTTACATTGTTTCAAGTGTTTAATGACCAATTTAATTCTTATAATTACTATAATCTTTAGTATCTTTTCAAGTTGAGTTTCTCAAGATATCTGACCATTATCATTAAGTCTTACATTGCTTCCATATGTTTTAATTACTAATTTAATTGTTATAATAAATAAAATCTTCAGTATCTCTTCTAGTCGAATTTAGCTCGACTTTTCATCCCCTTGCCACTATATGAAGTGAGGATTGGTCTGAAGGAGACGTATGACCAAACTTATAATATTCGCATTGAGTTATTTATGAAGGTTACATGAATGTTCACCAAGGGGGGATAAATCCGTGTTAATGAGACAGAATCGGGTCTTGGCTGTATTTCAACACTTGGCACTGTTTTCATTTCAAAAGTAATAATCTCTCCTTTCTTATCTCCCTTCTTGGATTTTCCTCCCTCATTCTCTCCCTCTCTCTCTCCCTCCTACCTCACTCTTCTTTCAGGAGGTTTATTGTGATAGGGAGGTTTTGTATGTCTGCCAGTAAGGGGGGAGGGGGAGGGGGGAAGAAGTAATTGGGATTAATTCTGGAGTAAATGTGAATCGTGAGTTTTGGGTCATGTCAGGGATTCTCTCTCCTATATACTGTACATTACATATATATATATATATATATATATATATATATATATATATATATATATATATATATATGTGTGTGTGTATATACAAACATATATATAGATAGATAGAGATATACAATATATATATATATATATATATATATATATATATATATATATATATGTACACACACATATATATTATATGCGTTTGTTTATATATATTTCTGTGAGTATTTATGTTATATAGAGTTTATTTACGATATCATTATTATTATTATTATTATTATCATTATTATTATTATTATTATTTAAAGGGAATAGATTAACCAGGCCAAAGAGTCAAACTTGACTCTTACAGAGTTGGTCCGAATAAATGCAGGACGGAAAAATATAAATATATATATATATATATATATATATATATATATATATATATATATATATTTTACATATGTATATATATGTGTGTACATTTAGTTCTTATCTATTAAACAAATCTTAAAACAGAGACATTCTAAGAATCCGATAAAATGTCAGATAATGTTTTTTGACCAAAACATAAATTTCTTCATCTCATAAATACTACACGTTCATGCGCAATTGAATGTGTGTATATAATTATAGTTGCTCATTTGAGGGATCATTATAATTGCCCATATGTATATCGGCTTTATAACTACAGTATTTTAATGACTTTCCGAATGATTTTGTTCATGTTTGGTAAACATTTGTAATACTTAGGTTCAAGGGAAAAGGATTTAAAAAACAAAAATATTCATCGAGTATAATAGTAATGAAACTATGCTTAGTACCATAGCCTCTGTACCATGATCTTCCCCTGTTTTGGGGTCGATCTCTCTTGCTTGAGGGTACACTCGGGCACACTATTCTGTCTTAGTTCTCTTCCTCTTGTTTTGTTCATGTTTTTATAGTTTATACAGAAAATATTTATTTTAATATTGTTACTGTTCTTGAAATATTTCATTTTCCTTGTTTCCTTTCCTCACTGAGCTATTTTACCTATTTTCCCTGTTGGAGCCCCATGGACTTATGGCATCCTGCTTTTCCAACTAGGATTGTAGCTTAGCAAGTAATAATAATAATAATAATAATAATAATAATAATAATAATAATAATAATAATTAAACATTTTATTCTAACTGTTCATCACTTATCTTGTAGCTTATTTCCTTGTTTCTTTTCCACACAGGTCTATTTTTCCCTGTTGGAGCCCTTGAGCTTATAGCATTTTGCCTTTTCAACTAGGGTTGTAGTAGATAATAACATTACCAACAACAACAACAATAACAGGAGCCCTTGAGCTTTTTGCTTTTTCAACTAAGGTTGTAGCTTAGATAATAATAACAACAACAATAATAATAATAATAATAATAATAATAATAATGAGTTATTCATTGTGACCTGACCTAAACTTGAATATCTAAATGGAGGCACTTTAAATGCCGAGCTTTTGATAAGAGATGAAAGCAGCCTCACATAAAGGTTTTATCCTGATAGCAACTCAATCGTTCCTTTGGGCTTATAGCATCTTGCTTTTCCAACTAAGGTTGTAGCCTAGCTAGTTAGCTAGCCAGTAGTAGTAGTAGTAGTAGTAGTAGTAGTAGTAGTAGTGATAATAAAAAATGTTTCTACTCGCATGTTTGTCACTCTTCTCGAGAACAATCATTTGTTCGACTATGCTTCCTTATTCCTAGGTAGGTACATTACTTAGAGAGAGAGAGAGAGAGAGAGAGAGAGAGAGAGAGAGAGAGAGAGAGAGAGAGAGAGAGAGAGAGAGAGAGAGAGAGAGAGAGAGAGAGGTGAGTTAACCCGTGCCAACCCAACCCTTCATCAAGTTTTTTCATGGCTTGATAGTTTCTTTCCACGAAGTCATCTTCATAAAGAGCTCTTACGTCATAATTCTCTCTCTCTCTCTCTCTCTCTCTCTCTCTCTCTCTCTCTCTCTCTCTCTCTCTCTCTCTCTCTCTCTCTCTCTCTCTCTCTCTCTCTCTTTCCGTGGCTGCATTTAATGCCAGCCCATTATCGTTTCCTGAATACATTAAGGAAGCTGGAAATTTTCCCCACCTGCTTTCTTAATCATGTGCTAATATATCGTAACGGTTTTCGGAAACTGAAATTAACTTTTACGTTCATGTATTCCATTTTTTTTTATTTAAGATCTCTCTCTCTCTCTCTCTCCTTCTCTCTCTCTCTCTCTCTCTCTCTCTCTCTCTCTCTCTTAAATTGTTTCACAAATGCTTTAATTTCTGCTACATTCCCTGTAAAAAAACTTATTACCCTTTGTATTTTCCAATAAGTTGTTTGTTACCATTATAACCATTATACCTTCCCTTCAAATACCATTTTCTGAATTTCATTATTTCGCATTTTTTCGATAAAATTATGAAGAGAAAATTCGAAACCATATGCTGCGTAGCTTTATCCAAACAAAAGATTGTTTATTCCGCAGGAGCGAACTAACCATCTACCTGCCAACAGACTAAATAAGCGTAGAATTTTATCTCTCTCACTATGAAATTGATCATCGCCTGTGTACAGATATTGTACAGATCAAGATTTTCGACCTCTGTTCATACAGAAGAGGCGTTGGGTACATCATGATAGTAAAAGCTTAGAGGAAATTTCAGGCCCTAACGAAAGCATTCGAGAGAGGGGCCTCCATTTAACATGTACATTCACGCACAAACATTCCAGTTGGCACTTAGCCTGAAATAATGCCTGTTGGTGCCAATGCTCCGTGCCTGCTTCCCCCCCCCCAACCCCTCTTTGGCACCGGACCTTCCCCCACTCCCCTCTTCCCAGAACCTTTCGTACCTATACCCTCTGTAGCCTACTCTTTTTGAGCCCCCATTAAAGTGTTTTCTACCCTAACCCAGTTAAGAGACGTTTCTTCATACGTACTCTTACAGTGTACTTACGTCATTACATTTAATTATTCGTCTTTTTATAATTTATATACAGTCGGCCAGTATGAAAGATCAACTTCATGTCGTTATTCATAAGTGTAAAATGAATAGGAAAAACGTAAATGCTGTGCTGGGCAAACTACAAAATAAATGATGAAAGTTCCGCCTTTTGGGAGCAAGTGTGTTATAGGATTCGGTTTAAATAGCAGGAAGAAGATCCCATAGCTGGCGGTGAAAGAAAGAAAAGGTGAAAGAAAGGAAAGAGGAAAGAAAGAAAAGGTGAAAGAAAGGAAAGGGGAAAGAAAGAAAATGTGAAAGAAACGAAAGGGGAAGGAAGAGTAATCTGGGATGAAGAGCGAAGGAGTGAATGGCAAAGAGAGGTCAGATCTCTCAAGATTTTTTTTTTTTGCATTTGTTTGACTGATCTCGTTCGCTCCATATGTCGTTCATGACTTTGGCCATGCAGATGGAGATGTTATTCTTTATCTTTTTTTTTTCAGTTCCTTTCTTGATTTGCAATTGCTTTTAGTTGTGGGGAGGTAGAAAATCTATGAAATTATTATTATTATTATTATTATTATTATTATTATTATTATTATTATTATTATTATTATTAGCTAAGCTCTAACCCTATAGTTGAAATAGCAAGATGCTATAAGCCCAAGGGCTCCAGCAAGGAAAAATAGCCCAGTGAGGATAGGAAATAAGGAAATAAGTAAACCATATGAGAAATAATGAACAATTAAAACAAAATATTAAAAAAAAAAACAGTAACAACAATTAAAATAAAATATTAAAAAAAACAGTAACAACATCAAAACAGATATTTCATATATAAACTATAAAAAAGGCTTATGTCAGCCTGTTCAACATAAAAACATTTGCTGAAAGTTTGAGCTTTTAAAGTCGCGGCGCTAAGACCGGGAGATCATTCAGTGGTTTATTTTATCACACACATACACACACACGCATGTTCATCATCACCATTATCATCATCATCTCCTCCTACGCCTATTGACGCAATAGGCCTCAGTTAGATTTCGCCAGTCGTCTCTATCGTGAGCTTTTAATTCAATACTTCTCCATTCATCATCTACTTTTACGCTTCATAGTCCTCAGCCATGTAGGCCTTGTCTTCCAACTCTTCTGGTGCCTTGTATGGCCATAATATATGAAAG
>NC_090728.1:162787812-162795312 GCF_036898095.1 Palaemon carinicauda | reverse complement strand
AATAACTGCAATGAGCAAGGAAATCACGAAGGGAAAGGGTATTGGGGGAAAGAAATGGATATCCCAGTCATGAAGAAAAGGAGAGAAAAGGGAGGGAGGTAATATAAGTGAAGGGGAGGAGTAAGGGGAAGGAAAGGTCCCACAGAAACCCGTGAGAGGAATAATTACCCTTCCAAGTGGGGGTAAAGGTGAGAGGTGTGACCCTAAGAATTATCATAAGGATATAATTGATTTATTTGAAGTTTTCTTAGATTTCTTGCATTCCGATATCGAAGGTCATCGACGCCGAGATCGTATATTATGAATAAAGAATAAAACAATATTCAATTAAAACCATATTCATAAAGTAAAATAAAGGAGAGGGGTTTGTTAGCCATAAGCAACATTGGGGAAAAAAAAAAAAACCATGATCGATAGATGCAGTGGATTTTGTTCCCATGCAATCATTTCCCCCCGCCTAAATTCAAACTCGCTATAACTTATTTCATCCAGCATAGGTCAACTTTCCATTTACTGTTATTTTTTTTTTCTTTCAAGGGGAGACTTCGGTACTAATTTCCCGTCGAATTTCAGTACATGTTCAAAAGAATCCAGTAACCCTGCAAGGGCCGTGTACCTTCTCCCAAGCGAGTTAAATTCATAATATATATCCAGTTTGGAAGTGTTTGAAGAACTGTTTTCCTTAGGGTTGTGGTGGCCGATGTGGGAACGTCCCTGACTGGTGAGCGCCAGACTGGGGTTCGAGTCCGCTCAAACTCGTTCGTTTCTTTGGTCGCTGCAATCTCACCATCCTTGTGAGCAAAGGATGAGGGGTTTGGGAGAGCCTATAGATCTATCTCCTGAGTCATCAGCAGCCAATGCTTGGCCCTTATTGGTCCTAGCTTGGATGGAGAGGGGGCTTGGGAGCTGATTATATTGATATATGGTCAGTCTCTAGGGCATTGTCCTGCTTGATAGGGCAATGTCACTGTCCCTTGCCTCTGCCATTCATGAGTGGCCTTTCAACCTTTAAACTGGGTCTATTAATCCACAAGTTAATACAATCCTGGTTTCTTTGGTTAAATTTCTAGTCTTTCATAATGTGTCACATTCCAATTTCCTAGGGTGTGTGTGTGTGTGCGCCACATTAGCAAGCTTTGGTTGTTTGGTGTCACATTTGCTTGCTCAGTTTTCGACATTCAAGAAAACGATTCCTTTTATAATGAGTTATCGTTTCGGTTGTCGAATGCAACTTTCCATGTCTTTTGAGGGTCTGTGTCAGAAGTCTTGATTATTGACTGTATATTTCAGTTCTTCCACCTGTGTGTTCTCGGTTTCTTCCCCTACCTCTGTAAATGTTCTTTTTTTCTCATGGGTAATTTACACATTATTCTTCAACTTGAATGTGGCGGTGCTGTTTAAACTACATCATATATTTATATCACATTGCTATTATTCTGAGTCCAGGAAACCATGGAAATTAGTCAGAACTCTAATGCTGATGCCTTGAAGATTCACTGACTCATGTAAAGTTAAAGAGCTCTTCTAAGAGGATACTCCAAAATCAAACCATTGTTCACTAGTCTAGGGTAGTGCCATAGCCTCTGTACCATGGTCTTCCACTACCTTGGCAATCTTGCTTGAAGGTACACTTAGACACACTATTCTATTTTATTTATGTTCCTCTTTTTGATAGTTATGTATGAAACATCTTTTTTAATGTAGTAACTGTTCTTTAAATATTTAATTTTAATTGTTCATTACTTCAACTGATATTCATTTATTTCCTCGTTTCCTTTCTTCATTGGGCTATTTTTCCCTGTTGGAGCCCTTAGGTTTATAGCATCTTTCTTTTCCAACTAGGATTGTAGCTTAGCAAGTAATAATAATAATAATAATAATAATAATAATAATAATAATAATAATAATAATAATCTGCCACAAGTTTGACAATAGTTTAAAAAGGAATAATTACTAAAATAATTAACAGTGCCTCAGAAAAAATATTTCGTTAAATATTTAGCAAATTTAAACTAGCATTCTATCATCTGGATTTCGCAGCTTCTAACAGCTATCATAATAATTTTGCTCTGATTGCTCAATGAACAAGGCCGTCAGTTAATAACACTTATAGAAAATTGAAAGTTATAAAAAAATATATAGTTCTTCCACAGTCTTTTTTCTCCCATCTTTATTTTCTCTCTTTCCCATTCTTACTACTGTATTTGTGGCCCACTTCTCACTATATTCTGTCTTACCCAAGTTTAACCTTCTATTAAAAGCGATACCTCAGTTATTATAGATTTCACGTCATATTTTGGCAGAGAGATTTGACACTTCAAGGGTTAGATTTAGAGAGTGGAGAAATGATGGTATGAAAACATACTTTTGGTTTTATATATATATATATATATATTATATATATTTATATATATATATATATATATATGTATATATATATATATATATGTATATATATATTATATATATATATTTATATATATATATATATATATATACATATATATATATATATATATAAACGTAAGAAGCAATAAAAACGATAGCTAAAGAATTGATAGAACTATACATATTACCATTAATTCAAAAAATAGTCAAAGCTGAGCAATGAAAAACGTTTTAAATTTCAGCTATTTTTTCATTCTATTTGTTTGTTGGCAGATTCGTACAGTAAGTAGGCCTAAATAGAAAAAAATCTAATGTTCTTTTTACCAGCAATGTTGGAAGAAGGTCAAGTCTACTTCATATAGCCGAAGCTCTCGTGTTTGACCAGAGAAATTACTTTCTGTAGTTCACCCGAATTGTGTGTTATGTAAATATTCAACCTGTTATAAAACAATTCTAATTCTGGAATTGATAAATGAGAATTATTTTGTTGAAGAAGAAACTGAAGACGTTCTTGTTCTTAGAGTGCTTCGATCATGTGGGTTTGACAATAAACACCAGGTATGCAGTGTGATACAGAAAATCCTCATCTTACGAACTTATTCGGTTCCAATAAACTGTAAGTTGAATTTTGTTATATTTTGGCCTATGGTAGGCTTCACCTACAGTCCATTTCTTTTAGCGAGGCATATTTGCACCGACTCGCAGCGGTGCCCTTTTAGCTGTGAAAAGTTTCCTGATCGCTGATTGGTTGGACAAGATAATTCTAACCAATCAGAGATCAGGAAACTTTTCCTAGCTAAAAGGGCACCGTTGCGAGTCGGTGCAAATCTGCCTCGCTAAAAGAAATGGACTATAGGTCACATGCCTACGGTTTTCAGCTGAAGTAAAAAAATAGTCCCGTTTAATATACCAAATGTCGTCTTGCTTACTACATAAAATTATATAGTATTTTTTAATTATAGTATTTCATTATGAACTATTGATACAATACCTGAGATTAATGATTACAGTTGGATTTGCGTTTGCATCTCCGAATGCTTGTTAGTTGAGGACATTATGCAAAGTACCTAATAATACATACGATGAACTGATTTTGTAGGTCTTGTAGAGAGTAGGGATCCTCTACGTGAAAGGATCAGGATATCAGTCCTTAAAGTAAAATATGTGACAAAACTATTATTCCTTTCGTAACACTAAATTTGAGTTTTATGGAATTTGAAGGAAGACCTCTCTCTCTCTCTCTCTCTCTCTCCTCTCTCTCTCTCTCTCTGTTATGCTGAGACATGGAAGTGATTAAATATTGAAAGTCCTAGGTCAAAGGTCAAGGTCAAGGCCGAGCAAAAAAGTACGCCTACGGTCTAAATTGATTCTGGAAAGGCAAGCTAGTTTGGAGAAATAAGCTACCGTGGCGGAGGTCTGCACTCTCAGTGTTTTCGAGTTCAATTTTCAATCAATGGATTCTGTATCTAAATTTCACATCTCCCAGCAACCTAACTAATTCTACAACTAATACTTCAATTGCTTCCAATGTGACTGGCTCCTGCAGGCTGTTGAGTCTTCACAAGACTTAAGCCTTATCAATAGCTACTTAAAAAGAGTTCACACCACTTATTGAAAAAAAAAACCACATGGCACCAGGAGCCTAAAGACCTAAGTGACACCAGTTGCCAAAACCAGAAGTGGTCTCCTGGCTTTTGGCAACTGATTTAAGTCTCGTTATTCTCTCATCCTGCAGTAATATTATTATATGATTCCACTCATTATCGCCTATTTTTTCATGTAAATATAATAGCCTAAACTCGTTAGGTGTCGATACTTATCACAAATATGTATACCAAAAATGCAAGGAACTACATTAATCGTTGAAAGTGAATTTCACCAATATAAAGAAATATTTATCTGTTGTTTGAATTAAATTAACTTTAAAGGAATGTTGCATTTACTAATAATATTATTTCTATTATTATCATTATTAATATTATTATTATTATTATTATTATTATTATTATTATTATTATTATTAGCTAAGCCGCAACCCTAATTAAATTGAAAAAGCAGGATGCTATAGGCCCAAAGGCCCCAACATGTAAAAATAGCCCAGTGAGGAAAAGAAATAAGGAAATGAATAAACTACAAAAGAATGAGCGAACAAAATAAAACACTTTAAGAACAGTAACCACATTAAAATAGATCTCTCATATACAAACTATAAGGAGACACTTATGTCAGCCTATTCAACATAAAACTATTCGCTGCAAGATTAAACCCGAGAGAGACTAGAAACTTCAGTGATCCCAAATGCAATATATAACTTGGAATCCCTCACGCATGCACAAACTCCCACAATGCCTCGGAAGTGGAACAGTTGCAAGCCCTGAGCCTCAGGGATGCGAGAAGACGCCTGCCCCCCCTTGGTGGGGGGGGGAGTGGTCCCCCCTGGGGTTCCCCGGGGTTGAGTGGCCTTATGGGGGTTGGGGGGGGGGGCGTCTGTTAGGTTTAAGATAGGGAGAGGAGGCGCCCAGCCGTTCTTGGGTTGGGCTGAAAGGGGGGATCTAAGGGGAGCCGAGAATTGCGGGCGTGTGTTGGCAAGACGCAAGAGAGAGTGGGTGTTTGAAATATGTCTCAGAGAGAGAGAGAGAGAGAGAGAGAGAGAGAGAGAGAAGCAGGAATAAATTTTGGGATTTATTTTCAATGTGCTTTCTAGAGGTGGAAGAAAATATATTAATCATTTAAATTTGCAGATTTTACAAAGTACGAGAGAGAGAGAGAGAGAGAGAGAGAGAGAGAGAGAGAGAGAGAGAAACCAGGAATAAATCTTGGGATTTATTTCCAATGCGCTTTCTAGGAAGAAATTATATTCATCATTTAAATTTGCAGATTTTACATAGTACGAGAGAGAGAGAGAGAGAGAGAGAGAGAGAGAGAGAGAGAGAGAGTAGGAAACAAGAACAAAAAAATATAATAAATCTTAGAATTTTTTTCTAATGTGCTTTCTAGAAGTGATAGAGAAAGTGTACATTTTTTAAATTTGCAGAAAGTACAAAATTTACTTAGAGAGAGAGAGAGAGAGAGAGAGAGAGAGAGAGAGAGGATATTATGAACCCGCGACGAATATTCTAGGTAAGAAAGTATTTATAATGAAATGCTACTCTTAACTGAATAAAGTCTGCCAAAACCTATTTCACAGCTGAAAACTGAGATGGTTTTCTGTGCTGGGAATCTTAAATACATATATTTACATATTATATACTGTATCTATATATATTCATACATACTGTATATATATATATATATATATATATTAATGCTTAAAGATGATACTATACTATGTTTATAAGGGACTAAAAAGAAACTACATACACTAAGCCTGTAAACTAATCTTGAACAGTTTACAAGAGGAGAAAACTGAGAACAATTGTGAACAAAGTACAGTGCTTAATATAATTGTAAACAATGAAAGGGGGGTAATTAATGCTATGGATGATGGAAAAGAGAAGTGTTTGACTCATATATCTGGGAGAACATATAAGGGATGTTATAATTAGAGAAGAGGCAAGTCACAGAAAAAAAAAAAATTAAGAGTTAATACGATATCTGCAAAAAATAGGTTAAAAATTTGATTGTCTGTGGACGTGAAGGTGGGAATGTTTTAGGGAAATGTTGAGCCAACTTTCCTTTATGGATGTGAAGTGTGAATGTAGGATATAACTATGAAGAGATATAGCTGAGGTAAAAAGGGTTAGTGTAACTGGGAGTATAGTGAAAAATCTTCCCGTATATAATAAAAAGTAAGTGTCTGGCTATATATATAAATACATTTCTTTCCTGTCATGCTGGAAGAGGGGAAGAGGGAATAGTCATACCCCGGTGTTAGGGTGTACCCCGAAAGGTACATTCGGTAACTACAATCACCAACAAATTGCCGACCCAGTGGGTTGTAGTTAGGAAAGGGGGGGGGGGTGTTAATCTGTATGTGTGCATATCTATCTAAATATTTAGCCGTCATTTTTGACGGGTCGCGTATACTAGTAGTGTATAATTCAGAAGTGCTTAGAGGTCGGAGGAGGAGAAGCCCAACAAATGGTTTGGTGTTAAAGACGTGTTGGAATGGAAGGGCCTTGATATTCTGGAAGCAAAACATTGCATGCAAGATTTCATTGAATAAGGCTTCGGTGTAGGCGTCTGAATCGAACAATGTTTTCGAAGTTAGGGGATGAATATGTAAGCGATTACCGTTTTATCTTCTTTCTAGAACCCTCCTATGCAATGGGAATGGAATAATGTTGAAAATTATAAAATACATATACGTACAAAAAAATATTACATAAACATACGTTTATAAGCATGTGTATTTATTTCTATACCCGCTTACAAAATGTCTGCAAGACAGCCGTGAAAGTGTTAACCCATGAGCAAAGCTTCTCTTCCTTCGTTTGTGTATTAATTACCCCTTTAAAAAGGCGAAAAATCTCCTCATGGTAATCAAGTATTCTCTCTCTCTCTCTCTCTCTCTCTCTCTCTCTCTCTCTCTCTATCAGTAAAAAAAATAACTTAATTAACATGGCTACGACAGCTCGAAATACAGAATATAATCTATTAAGGATAAAGTCTCTACGAAACTTAACATTTTACTTATAACCCCAAAACGCCAGGGGAAAAATACATTATGCAAATCATGAAATAAACTTTTTCTAGTGGCGAAAGAGAATCATAAAATGTTTCGACAATAAACAAAAACATAATCCTATTATGATCAAGACTTTCATAAATGCTCCAAGAATACAAAGAGCAGTCATAACACAGGTGGATACAATAATGTATTTTTGGATCATTGGTCTCCTTATCTTCATGGCCCTCCTTTTCTCACGCCTTCGACTCCCCCCCCCCCACCCCCTTTATCCCACTACTACTTCACTTCAGCCACATTTTTCCCTCTTCCAACTCCATCTCAAGATTTTATGCAATTCAGAACATCCTTCCCTTTCCTACTGGAAACGTCCCTGCCTGGGGATCTGCTGGACTGGGGTTTGAGACCCGATCAAGCTCGATAGTAAGTTGTAGTGTGTACATTACAACCTCACTATCCTTGTGAGCTAAGTCATCAGCAACCAC
>NC_090728.1:162781318-162787312 GCF_036898095.1 Palaemon carinicauda | reverse complement strand
AATAATAATAATAATAATAATAATAATAATAATAATAATAATAATAATAATAATAATAATAATAATAATAATCTGCCACAAGTTTGACAATAGTTTAAAAAGGAATAATTACTAAAATAATTAACAGTGCCTCAGAAAAAATATTTCGTTAAATATTTAGCAAATTTAAACTAGCATTCTATCATCTGGATTTCGCAGCTTCTAACAGCTATCATAATAATTTTGCTCTGATTGCTCAATGAACAAGGCCGTCAGTTAATAACACTTATAGAAAATTGAAAGTTATAAAAAAATATATAGTTCTTCCACAGTCTTTTTTCTCCCATCTTTATTTTCTCTCTTTCCCCATTCTTACTACTGTATTTGTGGCCCACTTCTCACTATATTCTGTCTTACCCAAGTTTAACCTTCTATTAAAAGCGATACCTCAGTTATTATAGATTTCACGTCATATTTTGGCAGAGAGATTTGACACTTCAAGGGTTAGATTTAGAGAGTGGAGAAATGATGGTATGAAAACATACTTTTGGTTTTATATATATATATATATATATATATATATATATATATATATATATTATATATATTTATAATATATATATATATATATATATATGTATATATATATATATATATATATATATATATATATATATATATATATGTATATATATATTATATATATATATTTATATATATATATATATATATATATATATATATATATATATACATATATATATATATATATATATATATATATAAACGTAAGAAGCAATAAAAACGATAGCTAAAGAATTGATAGAACTATACATATTACCATTAATTCAAAAATAGTCAAAGCTGAGCAATGAAAACGTTTTAATTTCAGCTATTTTTTCATTCTATTTGTTTGTTGGCAGATTCGTACAGTAAGTAGGCCTAAATAGAAAAAAAATCTAATGTTCTTTTTACCAGCAATGTTGGAAGAAGGTCAAGTCTACTTCATATAGCCGAAGCTCTCGTGTTTGACCAGAGAAATTACTTTCTGTAGTTCACCCGAATTGTGTGTTATGTAAATATTCAACCTGTTATAAAACAATTCTAATTCTGGAATTGATAAATGAGAATTATTTTGTTGAAGAAGAAACTGAAGACGTTCTTGTTCTTAGAGTGCTTCGATCATGTGGGTTTGACAATAAACACCAGGTATGCAGTGTGATACAGAAAATCCTCATCTTACGAACTTATTCGGTTCCAATAAACTGTAAGTTGAATTTTGTTATATTTTGGCCTATGGTAGGCTTCACCTACAGTCCATTTCTTTTAGCGAGGCATATTTGCACCGACTCGCAGCGGTGCCCTTTTAGCTGTGAAAGTTTCCTGATCGCTGATTGGTTGGACAAGATAATTCTAACCAATCAGAGATCAGGAAACTTTTCCTAGCTAAAAGGGCACCGTTGCGAGTCGGTGCAAATCTGCCTCGCTAAAAGAAATGGACTATAGGTCACATGCCTACGTTTTCAGCTGAAGTAAAAAAAATAGTCCCGTTTAATATACCAAATGTCGTCTTGCTTACTACATAAAATTATATAGTATTTTTTAATTATAGTATTTCATTATGAACTATTGATACAATACCTGAGATTAATGATTACAGTTGGATTTGCGTTTGCATCTCCGAATGCTTGTTAGTTGAGGACATTATGCAAAGTACCTAATAATACATACGATGAACTGATTTTGTAGGTCTTGTAGAGAGTAGGGATCCTCTACGTGAAAGGATCAGGATATCAGTCCTTAAAGTAAAATATGTGACAAAACTATTATTCCTTTCGTAACACTAAATTTGAGTTTTATGGAATTTGAAGGAAGACCTCTCTCTCTCTCTCTCTCTCTCTCTCTCTCTCTCTCTCTCTCTCTCTCTCTCTCTCTCTCTCTCTCTCTCTGTTATGCTGAGACATGGAAGTGATTAAATATTGAAAGTCCTAGGTCAAAGGTCAAGGTCAAGGCCCGAGCAAAAAAGTACGCCTACGGTCTAAATTGATTCTGGGAAAGGCAGCTAGTTTGGAGAAATAAGCTACCGTGGCGGAGGTCTGCACTCTCAGTGTTTTCGAGTTCAATTTTCAATCAATGGATTCTGTATCTAAATTTCACATCTCCCAGCAACCTAACTAATTCTACAACTAATACTTCAATTGCTTCCAATGTGACTGGCTCCTGCAGGCTGTTGAGTCTTCACAAGACTTAAGCCTTATCAATAGCTACTTAAAAAGAGTTCACACCACTTATTGAAAAAAAAACCACATGGCACCAGGAGCCTAAAGACCTAAGTGACACCAGTTGCCAAACCAGAAGTGGTCTCCTGGCTTTTGGCAACTGATTTAAGTCTCGTTATTCTCTCATCCTGCAGTAATATTATTATATGATTCCACTCATTATCGCCTATTTTTTCATGTAAATATAATAGCCTAAACTCGTTAGGTGTCGATACTTATCACAAATATGTATACCAAAATGCAAGGAACTACATTAATCGTTGAAAGTGAATTTCACCAATATAAAGAAATATTTATCTGTTGTTTGAATTAAATTAACTTTAAAGGAATGTTGCATTTACTAATAATATTATTTCTATTATTATCATTATTAATATTATTATTATTATTATTATTATTATTATTATTATTATTATTATTATTAGCTAAGCCGCAACCCTAATTAAATTGAAAAAGCAGGATGCTATAGGCCCAAAGGCCCCCAACATGTAAAAAATAGCCCCAGTGAGGAAAGAAATAAGGAAATGAATAAACTACAAAAGAATGAGCGAACAAAATAAAACACTTTAAGAACAGTAACACACATTAAAATAGATCTCTCATATACAAACTATAAGGAGACACTTATGTCAGCCTATTCAACATAAAACTATTCGCTGCAAGATTAAACCCGAGAGAGACTAGAAACTTCAGTGATCCCAAATGCAATATATAACTTGGAATCCCTCACGCATGCACCAAACTCCCACAATGCCTCGGAAGTGGAACAGTTGCAAGCCCTGAGCCTCAGGGATGCGAGAAGACGCCTGCCCCCTTGGTGGGGGGGGGAGTGGTCCCCCCCTGGGGTTCCCCGGGGTTGAGTGGCCTTAATGGGGGTTGGGGGGGGGGGCGTCTGTTAGGTTTAAGATAGGGAGAGGAGGCGCCCAGCGTTCTTGGGTTGGGCTGAAAGGGGGGATCTAAGGGGAGCCGAGAATTGCGGGGGCGTGTGTTGCAAGACGCAAGAGAGAGTGGGTGTTTGAAATATGTCTCAGAGAGAGGAGAGAGAGGAGAGGAGAGAGACGAGAGAGAGAGAGAGAGAGGAGAGAGAGAGAGAGAGAAGCAGGAATAAATTTTGGTGATTTATTTTCAATGTGCTTTCTAGAGGTGGAAGAAAATATATTAATCATTTAAATTTGCAGATTTTACAAAGTACGAGAGAGAGAGAGAGAGAGAGAGAGAGAGAGAGAGGAGAGAGAGAGAGAGGAGAGAGAGAAGAGAGAGAGAGAGAGAGAAAACCAGGAATAAATCTTGGGATTTATTTCCAATGCGCTTTCTAGGAAGAAATTATATTCATCATTTAAATTTGCAGATTTTACATAGTACGAGAGAGAGAGAGAGAGAGAGAGAGAGAGAGAGAGAGAGAGAAGAGAGAGAGACGAGGAGAGAGAGAAGAAGAGGAGAGAGAGAGAGAGAGAGAGTAGGAAACAAGAACAAAAAAATATAATAAATCTTAGAATTTTTTTCTAATGTGCTTTCTAGAAGTGATAGAGAAAGTGTACATTTTTTAAATTTGCAGAAAGTACAAAATTTACTTAGAGAGAGAGAGAGAGAGAGAGAGAGAGAAGAGAGAGAGAGAGAGAGAGAGAGAGGAGAGAGAGAGAGAGAGAGAGAGAGAGAGAGAGAGGATATTATGAACCCGCGACGAATATTCTAGGTAAGAAAGTATTTATAATGAAATGCTACTCTTAACTGAATAAAGTCTGCCAAAACCTATTTCACAGCTGAAAACTGAGATGGTTTTCTGTGCTGGGAATCTTAAATACATATATTTACATATTATATACTGTATCTATATATATTCATACATACTGTATATATATATATATATATATATATATATATATATATATATATATATATATATATATATATATATATATATATTAATGCTTAAAGATGATACTATACTATGTTTATAAGGACTAAAAAGAAACTACATACACTAAGCCTGTAAACTAATCTTGAACAGTTTACAAGAGGAGAAAACTGAGAACAATTGTGAACAAAGTACAGTGCTTAATATAATTGTAAACAATGAAAGGGGGGGTAATTAATGCTATGGGATGATGGAAAAGAGAAGTGTTTGACTCATATATCTGGGAGAACATATAAGGGATGTTATAATTAGAGAAGAGGCAAGTCACAGAAAAAAAAAAAATTAAGAGTTAATACGATATCTGCAAAAATAGGTTAAAAATTTGATTGTCTGGTGGACGTGAAGGTGGGAATGTTTTAGGGAAATGTTGAGCCAACTTTCCTTTATGGATGTGAAGTGTGAATGTAGGATATAACTATGAAGAGATATAGCTGAGGTAAAAAAGGGTTAGTGTAACTGGGAGTATAGTGAAAAATCTTCCCGTATATAATAAAAAGTAAGTGTCTGGCTATATATATAAATACATTTCTTTCCTGTCATGCTGGAAGAGGGGAAGAGGGAATAGTCATACCCCGGTGTTAGGGTGTACCCGAAAGGTACATTCGGTAACTACAATCACCAACAAATTGCCGACCCAGTGGGTTGTAGTTAGGAAAGGGGGGGGGGGGTGTTAATCTGTATGTGTGCATATCTATCTAAATATTTAGCCGTCATTTTTGACGGGTCGCGTATACTAGTAGTGTATAATTCAGAAGTGCTTAGAGGTCGGAGGAGGAGAAGCCCAACAAATGGTTTGGTGTTTAAAGACGTGTTGGAATGGAAGGGCCTTGATATTCTGGAAGCAAAACATTGCATGCAAGATTTCATTGAATAAGGCTTCGGTGTAGGCGTCTGAATCGAACAATGTTTTCGAAGTCTAGGGGATGAATATGTAAGCGATTACCGTTTTATCTTCTTTCTAGAACCCTCCTATGCAATGGGAATGGAATAATGTTGAAAATTATAAAATACATATACGTACAAAAAATATTACATAAACATACGTTTATAAGCATGTGTATTTATTTCTATACCCGCTTACAAAATGTCTGCAAGACAGCCGTGAAAGTGTTAACCATGAGCAAAGCTTCTCTTCCTTCGTTGTGTATTAATTACCCCTTTAAAAAGGCGAAAATCTCCTCATGGTAATCAAGTATTCTCTCTCTCTCTCTCTCTCTCTCTCTCTCTCTCTCTCTCTCTCTCTCTCTCTCTCTCTCTCTCTCTCTCTCTATCAGTAAAAAAAAATAACCTTAATTAACATGGCTACGACAGCTCGAAATACAGAATATAATCTATTAAGGATAAAGTCTCTACGAAACTTAACATTTTACTTATAACCCCAAAACGCCAGGGGAAAAAATACATTATGCAAATCATGAAATAAACTTTTTCTAGTGGCGAAAGAGAATCATAAAATGTTTCGACAATAAACAAAAACATAATCCTATTATGATCAAGACTTTCATAAATGCTCCAAGAATACAAAGAGCAGTCATAACACCAGGTGGATACAATAATGTATTTTTGGATCATTGGTCTCCTTATCTTCATGGCCCTCCTTTTCTCACGCCTTCGACTCCCCCCCCCCCCACCCCCTTTATCCCACTACTACTTCACTTCAGCCACATTTTTTCCCTCTTCCAACTCCATCTCAAGATTTTATGCAATTCAGAACATCCTTCCCTTCCTACTGGAAACGTCCCTGCCTGGGGATCTGCTGGACTGGGGTTTGAGACCCGATCAAGCTCGATAGTAAGTTGTAGTGTGTACATTACAACCTCA